>NC_057795.1:577829207-577926250 GCF_018294505.1 Triticum aestivum
GCTGGAGGGGGAGAGGCTTCTTCTTCTTCTTCTTCCTCCTCCTCGTCCTCAGAGGCGGAGGGTGCTTCGGGGTTGTCGGGCGATGAATCCGACACCACCATGCGCCGGGAACTCTTTCGGGTCCCCATGGCCTTCTTCTTGGCCTTCTTCTCTGGCACCACGTGAGGTGCCGGAACCAGCAGATTCGTCAAGCGCGCGTCTGCTGGGCCCTCGGGCAAAGGGGCCGGGCAGTCAAACTGCCCAGATGTCCTCTTCCAGTCCTGTCAAAGGAGCAGGAGTTTAGATCCTGCATGAAATCGCACCATGAAAATCAAGTGTCCCGAGAAATACTAAAGGCGAGCTTACTTCGGTGGCTTGGCGCTTGGCGCAGAATCTGCGGTCCTCGGTGACGGGTGGGGAGACCTCGGAGCTCTTGAATAGCACCTTCCAAGCGTCCTCGTGCTTTGTGTCAAAAAGCCGGGACAGTGTCTGGTGCTGGGCTGGGTCGAACTCCCACAAGGTGAACGCCCGTCACTGGCACGGAAGAATCTGGCGGAAGAGCATGACCTGGACTACGTTGACAAGCTTAACCTTCTTGTTCACCAGGTCTCGGACGCGGGTTTGGAGTCCGGTCACCTCTCCCGGACTACCCCATGACAGGCATGTCTCCTTCCAAGATGTGAGCCGAGTGGGGATACCGGATCAAAATTCGGGGACCGCTGCCCATTCAGGGTCACGCGGCTCGGTGATGTAGAACCACCCCGATTGCCATCCTTTGATGGTCTCTACGAAGGCGCCCTCGAGCCATGTGACGTTGGCTATTTTGCCCACCATGGCACCTCCGCACTCCGCTTGACGTCCGCCCACGACCTTCGTCTTGACACTGAAGATCTTCAGCGATAGGCCAAAGTGAGGTTGGATGCGAAGGAAGGCCTCACATACGACGATGAACGCCGAAATGTTGAGGATGAAGTTCGGGGCCAGATTGTGGAAATCTAGGCCGTAGTAGAACATGAGCCCCCGGACGAACGGCTGAAGGGGAAAGCCCAGTCCGCGGAGGAAATGGGGGAGAAACACGACCCTCTCATGGGGCCTAGGAGTGGGGACGAGTTGCCCCTCCTCGGGAAGCCGGTGCGTGATGTCGTCGGACAAATATCCGGCCTTCCTCAACTTTTTGATTTGCCCCTCCGTGACGGAGGAGGCCATCCATCTACCTCCCGCTCCGGACATGATTGGAGAAAGGTCGAGGTGGGAAGTGCAGACTTGGGCGTTGGAGTTCGAGTGCGCGGATGGACAAGCAAGGGAGGAAGAAGGCGTGAATGGAAAGGGTGGATCCTTATCCCCTTATATGGGCGGCCTAGACTATGAGCCCCCACTAGCCTAATAAAACTCGCTTATCTCCCAAGCGCCGTGGTTAATGGAGCGGTTGGGTTATCCACGCCCGTATTGATGAGAATCCCAGAATAAGGGGACATGATCTCTGCTTTGACAAGACGTGCCAAGGAAACCGCCTCGCTAAACGCACTGAAGTGGAACAGTAAAACAATTCGAATAAAGGCCTGGCCGTGGCGTGATGTCACACTGCGGAGTACGTCGGCAGATTAGATTTGTGCAGATATTATTCTCTCTACGGTGGCATGTGAAACTAATTTTGCAGAGCCGGACACTATCCTTGTGTTCAACATCTTCTATGGAATATTTGAGGAGGAACCCGCCTTGCAATGCCGAAGACAATTTGCACGCTGGACTCGTCGTCATTGAAGCATGGTTCAGGGCCTACTGAGGGAGTCCCGGATTAGGGGGTGTCCGGATGGCCGGACTATGACCTTTGGCCGGACTCCCGGACTATGAAGATACAAGATCGAAGACTTCGTCCCGTGTCCATATAGGACTTTCCTTGGCGTGGAAGGCAAGCTTGGTGATTTGATATGAAGATCTCCTCCCATTGTAACCGACTCTGTGTAACCCTAGCCCTCTTCGGTGTCTATATAAACCGGAGAGTTTTAGTCCGTAGGACGAAAAACAATCATACCATAGGCTAGCTTCTAGGGTTTAGCCTCTCTGATCTCGTGGTAGATCAACTCTTGTACTACCCATACCATCAATATTAATCAAGCAGGAGTAGGGTTTTACCTCCACCGAGAGGGCCCGAACCTGGGTAAAAACATCGTGTCCCTTGTCTCATGTTACCATCCGCCTAGACGCACAGTTTGGGACCCCCTACCCAAGATCCACCGGTTTTGACACCGACAGCCACCAAGGTGTTGTCCTTACTTAACTGATGAAACACCCCATCAATTAGCTCCACACATAGGTCCGGGTCCTCCTGGGAATCCAGGTCGAGGGCCAGTTCCGGGTCCTCGGATTGTGGAGGGGAGCTGTTTATTTCCTTCACAGTCTGGCGCAGCTCCTGTGTTGCAATTGCTAGATTAAGTACTCAACCATGGGAATATGAAAACAGGTAGGCAAGTGAAAGCGTTCGCTCATCCATCTTGGACGATTGTACATGGAGAATCTGCCCTCTAGGTTGACATGGAGGAATTCCTCTTCTTCTCCCTTGTACAAAGCGGATAAGATTCTCGTTAAAGTGGCAGCCGAATCCGGCCCCTTACGACCACACCGGGTGGCGTCGTCCTCCCCGTTGAAATCCCACATGGGGTGGCCTCTGTATTGAAGCGGCCGCACCCCTCGCGTAATGCATATGGCCATGACCTTGATCATGGTCAGTCCGGAATGAGCCAACAACCTTATCCGGTTCATCAGGTAAAGGACGTCCTTGTCAGTTTCCCTCGGAGGGTTCCGCGGGCGCCAGCTCAGGCGCTTCTTCAACGGAGCATTATTGAACTCAGGGAGGCCGATCCGTACAGGGTCCGGTAGGGGGACGTCATCTATATAGAACCACTCTGAAGGCTAGTCTTTGGACGACCTCTTTGGGGTGCTGGATAGATATCCGGTCCCAGCGATGCGCCATAGTTCAGCTCCACCCACTTGATAAATAGACCCCTCCTGAGAGCGGGGCACAACACAGAACAACTTCTTCCACAGCGCGAAATGGGCCTTGAGGGAGTCCCGGATTAGGGGGTGTCCGGATGGCCGGACTATGACCTTTGGCCGGACTCCCGGACTATGAAGATACAAGATTGAAGACTTCGTCCCGTGTCCGGATAGGACTTTCCTTGGCGTGGAAGGCAAGCTTGGCGATTTGATATGAAGATCTCCTCCCATTGTAACCGACTCTGTGTAACCCTAGCCCTCTCCGGTGTCTATATAAACCGGAGAGTTTTAGTCCGTAGGACAAACAACAATCATACCGTAGGCTAGCTTCTAGGGTTTAGCCTCTCTGATCTCGTGGTAGATCACCTCTTGTACTACCCATATCATCAATATTAATCAAGCAGGAGTAGGGTTTAACCTCCATCAAGAGGGCCCGAACCTGGGTAAAAACATCGTGTCCCTTGTCTCCTGTTACCATCCGCCTAGACGCACAGTTCGGGACCCCCTACCCGAGATCCGCCGGTTTTGACACCGACATTGGTGCTTTCATTGAGAGTTCCTCTGTGTCGTCGCCTTTAGGCCCGATGGCTTCTTCGATCATCAACCACGACGCGGTCCAGGGTGAGACTTTTCTCCCTGGACAGATCTTCGTATTCGGCGGCTTCGCACTGCGGGCCAATTCGCTTGGCCATCTGGAGCAGATCGAAAGCTACGCCCCTGGCCATCATGTCAGGTTTGGAAGTTTAAACTACACGGCCGACATCCGCGGGGACTTGATCTTCGACGGATTCGAGCCACGGCCGAGCACGCCGCACTGTAACGATGGGCATGATTTAGCTCTGCCGCCGGATAACGCCCAGAGCGTCGCTTAGGTGCCCGCTCCGACCATTAGCTCGGAGCCGACTGCGCCAGTTGGTGTCGGACGGCTGGACGCCGCCCCAGGAGCCGCAATCTCTACGGCGATAGAGCCGAACACCAGCCTAGTCATTTGCGAGGCCTATGACTCCAGGGTGCCAGACCCCATTCCGAATTCCGAACCTCCCGCACCTCTTCCGATCGAACCCGATTGGGCTCCGATCATGGAGTTCACCGCCACGGACGTCTTTCAGCACTCGCCCTTTGGCGATATTGTAATGCCCCAGATTCGATGCGATAGGTGTCTTCCAGTTCTTCGCCGTAGTTGCCATGTCATTTGCTTGCATGTTGCATTTTTCCATGTCATCATCTGCATTTCATCTGCATGTTTTTTAAAACTTGCATCCGTTGGGGTTCCGCCGGTTCTCTCCGTTGTCTGTTCCGAGTCCGGACACACTCGCACGCGCCCACGGCACCTCCGAAATATTATTTTATAAGTGTCATGAAAATGTTCTCGGAATGGGTTGCAACTTGTCGTGCGGTCTTATTATAGTGTAGACAGACCGCCTGCCAAGTTACGTCGCATTCGGAGTCCATTTGATAGCCCAACCGTTAAACCTACAACCGCAATATAGTCGGTCTTTACGTCGGACGTTTTCGATATCCAGAAACTGCTGCCGGGCCTCTCTCTATCTCTTCTCTCCCGCAGCCCATGGTCTCTCCACAGCCCACTAACCCCTCCTAGGCCCAGCCTACCTCCCCTCGCGTCTGGAACCATCCGATCGAGATCGGAGGGCTCCAAAAACGCCCCAAACCCTAAAACCCTAGCTCCTATCTATTTATAGACGCTTCCCCCTGCCATTTTTGGCCTTCTCCTTCCTTCCCCCTCGGGATCCGCGCCACCAACCTCCCCTCCTCAATTTCTGCGTCGGCCCGCTCCTCCGCCGCCACTTGGCGCGCCGCCAATCGCCGCACCGCCACCTGAGGCGTCGCCCCGGCCAACTGGGCGCCGCCACATCGCCTCCCCCACCTCCCGCAGCCACTCTCGCGCCCCCACATGCCTTCCCCGCGCCTCCAGCCGCCGCGGCCCGTGAGGCCCATCCGCGGCCCGCCGCCGGGCCGAACCGGGCCCCGCCAGCCCGCACGCCCGGCTCCCTCGCCCGCCTCGCCTCGGTCCTCGACCGCGCGCTGCCACCTCCACGCCGGACACCGCTGCCTCGATTTCCACCTCGACGCCGTCCTCTATCGCCGCCGCCGGCCGCAGCCGACCCCCAGGCCGATCCGCCGCCCTCTCCTTCTTCCTCCTCTCTTTTCTCTCTGCCCCTCACCCGATCTCTCTCCCTCTCTGCCCCAGGGACCCGCGCCGCCGCCTTGGATGACCGCCGCCGGCACCGTAGTCAGCGGATCGGGCCGGGAGCCGCCAGATCCGGGCCCCCACGACCCATTCCCTGCCTCGCCAGCTGCCGGACCCCTCGGCCTTCGTCGGAGATCGTGCCGCCGCCCGTTGCTCCTCTGCCTCTTTTGGCAGCGCCGGACGTGTCCGGAGGAGCCCGGACATGTCCGTCCAGTCAACCCCCCTCCCCCCGCGAGGTCTATTTTTTGCCAGTCCCTAAAATATTTACATTATCATGCCCTGTTCAAAGCATCATAACTTGCTGCATGTAGCTCCGTTTCGTACGTGTAATATGTCAAAATGTTCGTCATGAGATGCTCTACATTTCATTCCATTGCACCATGTTCATTTGAGTTCATCTTGATGCCTGAATCATCGTTGCAAGAGTGCTATATGATGTTGTCTGCTGTCTGTTAACAGAACATGTTCATTTGTCATTTTTTCCATGTTTGATGTGTGCATCCTATGAGGTTGATGTCTACATGTGTTTTGTGCTACAACATGCCATATTTATAGGGGTGTATGCCATGTATTTTTGTAATCAATGTGGTGACTAGAACAAGCATGCAAACTAGGCTTCGTGATGTTGCTGATTTCAGTCCCTGTTCTGCTGTTATTTTTATGCCATGTAAACTTGATGCTACAGAGAGATCCAAGCATATTTTGAGATACTTCAGTAAGGATGTTTTGAACATATGGTTATTCTCTAGCCATCCATGCCCCTGTTTGCAATTATGGAGTAGTCTAGCATATCATTTTCTTGCTCTACTTTTTCTATAAAATGTTTCCTGGTAGATTGTTTACATGTTATTCAATTTTGCCAAGGTTGTTGTAGTTGATCCTTGCATGCTATGAACTTGTTCTTGCCTTGGGTAGTTTCATAAACATGTATTCTTACTGTTAGCCACCTTTCCATGCCATGTATTGCTCTGTGGTGAGTGGTACAAGCTCACCAATATGCCTACTTATTGTTGTTCCTGCCATGTATGAATCTGTCATATAACTTGCCACGTTTACATGGGTGCCATCATATCGTCTGATCCTTTTTGGCTCATGGTCAGTAAAGGACTTTTGTTCTATGCAATTAGTAGGTTCATGCCATGCCTTTGTTTGCCATGATAAGTTTCTGTAACATGTTGTTTGATAGCTCTAAACATTGCAACCCGATGTTATTTCTGCAAAGTCTGAAACTGTTATTGTTTGCAATCTTGCCATGTGTTTTGGAGCATGTTCTAGTGATTTCTGGAGATAGCTCAGTGTTCATGTTTTGTTATGCTTGACCTGTACATCATGCCCATGTCTTTTGTTTTCATATTGTGGTGTTGTAGCATATTGTTTTGATGCTTGCAATATGCCTAGTTGCTGTTTTGGACAGATTGTTGTTAAGTCTTGTATAGTGTATGTGTTGAACCGTTGCTCCGTTTTGAGTGTGCTCCATATGAAACTTGCTTAGAATTGCATGAAGTTTCATATTAGCATGTTGCATCCTTGTTTTGAGGTGTTTGCTTGATGTTTGTATGTTGCATCAATGCCATTTTTAACTTGTTTTGCTCATATCTTCTAGGCCATAGCTCCGAACTAAATGAACTTTATATGTAACTTGACTGGAATCTCGTGTAGATCATCTCGGTGCATCTTAACTTGCTGTTTAACAAATTGAACATAAGGTTTATTCAGATCTGGACCAATTTCGAAATTTTCATATGAGGACTTACCGGAATTGTTATATGTTGTTCCCGGCCTCATTTAAACTTGCCTTGATGTGTTGCTCTTGTTTGCATCATCTCTTGCCATGAGTAGCTTCATGTAGTCTTGTCATGCATCATGCTTGGTTGTGCATCATGTCTTGTATATGTGTGGTGTGTTTACTATGTTGTGTGCTTCTTCTCGATAGTTCCCGTTTCGTTGCGATCGTGAGGATTCGTTCGTCTACGCTTGGTTCGTCTTCGTGGCTTCATCTTCTTTATGGACTCGTTCTTCTTCCTTGCGGGATTTCAGGCAAGATGACCGCTACCCTGTATCTCACTACTATCATTGCTATGCTAGTTGCTTCGTTCTATCACTTTGCTATGCTACCTATCACCTGTTTATCAAGCCTCCCAAATTGCCATGAACCTCTAACCTTTGACACCCTTCCTAGCAAACCATTGCCTGGCTATGTTACCGCTTTGCTCAGCCCTCTTATAGCGTTGTTAGTTGCAGGTGAAGTTGAAGATTGCTCCATGACGGACAGGTTTATGTTGGGATATCACAATATCTCTTATTTAATTAATGCATCTATATACTTGGTAAAGGGTGGAAGGCTCGCCCTTATGCCTGGTGTTTTCTTCCACTCTTGCCGCCCTAGTTTCCGGCATACCAGTGTTATGTTCCCGGATTTTGCGTTCCTTACGCGGTTGGATGATTTATGGGACCCCCTTGACAGTTTGCTTTGAATAAAACTCCTCCAGCAAGGCCCAACATTGGTTTTACCATTTGCCTCACCACCACCTACTTTTCCCTTGGGAGTAATTAACCCAAGGGTCATCTTTATTATAGCCCCCCCCCCGGGCCAGTGCTTCTCTAAGTGTTGGTCCGAACCAGAGCCACTTGCAACGCCACCTCGGGGAAACTTGAGGTCTGGTTTTAGTTGTACATAGTGTTCATCCGGTGTTGCCCTGAGAACGAGATATGTGCAGCTCCTATCGGGATTGTCGGCGCATCAGGCGGTCTTGCTGGTCTTGTTTTACCATTGTCGAAATGTCTTGTAAACCGGGATTCCGAGTCTGATCGGTCTTCCTGGGAGAAGGTATATCCTTCGTTGATCGCGAGAGCTTATCATGGGCTAAGTTGGGACACCCCTGCAGGGTTTAAACTTTCGAAAGCCGTGCCCGCGGTTATGGGCAGATGGGAATTTGTTAATGTCCGGTTGTAGATAACTTGACACCAGCTCCGAATTAAAATGCATCAACCGCGTGTGTAGCCGTGATAGTCTCTTTTCGGCAGAGTCCGGGAAGTGAACACGGTTTTTGGGTTATGTTTGACGTAAGTAGGAGTTCAGGATCACCTCTTGATCATTGCTAGCTTCATGACCGTTCCGTTTGCTCTCTTCTCGCTCTTATTTGCATATGTTAGCCACCATATATGCTTAGTCGCTGCTGCAACCTCACCACTTTACCCCTTCCTTTCCCTTTAAGCTTTGCTAGTCTTGATACCCATGGTAATTGGGATTGCTGAGTCCTCGTGGCTCACAGATTACTACAACAACAGTTGCAGGTACAGGTTATGCGATGATCATGACGCGAGAGCGATGTTACTTGTTTTGGAGTTCTTCTTCTGCTTCTTTTTCGATCAGGGGATAGGTTCTAGGTCGGCAGCCTGGGCTAGTAGGGTGGACGTCGTTTGAGTTTCTATTTGTGTTCATCCGTAGTCGGATGTTGCTCTTATGTATGATGATGTTGTATTCGTGTGGCATTGTATGCCTCTTGTATGTATCCCTATCTATTATGTAATTTTGATGTAATGATATCCACCTTGCAAAAGCGTTTCAATATGCGGTTCTATCTTTGGTGGGATCTTCGAGTCTCTTGAGGATAGTATCGCATATTGGGCGTGACAGATATCCTGAATTCACTAAAGTCTCTCTCTTTGCCAGGAGAGCCCTGGCCGGACTATGGTCAGCATGGCTGGGATGCGGACGACGAAGAAATTCGAAACCCACCCACCACCCACTTCGTAGCCACTGTCAATGATTTAACCGACATGCTCGACTTCGACTCCGAAGACATCGACGGTATGGACGCCGATGAAGGAGACGACCAAGAACCAGCACCTATAGGGCACTGGAAAGCCACCTCGTCATATGACATATACATGGTGGACACCCCCAAAGCAGGGGATGGCGATGAAAAAATGGAGGACGACCCCTCCAAGAAGCAACCCAAGCGCCAACGTCAGCGGCGCTGCTCTAAATCCTGCCAAAGCAAAAAGGCGAGTCCGGCACCGGAGATAACAACACACATGACAGTGCCGAAGACAAACCCCTCCAACAGGATTCAGCATAGGAGAATGAAGGAGCCAGCCCTCATGAGAGAGCTGCGGACAGGGAGGTCGAGGACAACAATTATATGCCTTCCTCCGAAGACGAGGCAAGCCTCGACGACGACGAATTCGTCGTGCCAAAGGATCCCGTTGAACAAGAGCGTTTCAAACGCAGGCTTATGGCCACGGCAAGCAGCCTCAAGAAAAAACAGCAGTAGCTTAGAGATGACCAAGACTTGCTAGCCGATAGATGGACCGAAGTCCTGGCGGCCGAAGAGTATAAACTCGAACGCCCCTCCAAGAGCTACCCAAAGCGCAGGCTGCTACCCCAACTTGAGGAGGAAGCAACTAAACCTACATCACCAGCGTACGATGCGCCCGATCGGCCACCCCATGGCTGCGACAGAGAGGCCTTCCGGCCCTCGACCCAAGCCGCACCCCGGCACCGCTCAAAAAATACCAGAGCGTGGGGAGACGCAACAGACCTGCAAGACATATTGGAGAATAAGGCAAGGCAAACATGATCGATCTATGGATCGTGTGGGCGCCCCATGTCACCTGACGATAACCGTCACGCCGGATATGATAAATACGGCCAGGCCAAACACAAAAGACAAAGCTCATCTGAGCTGCGTCGCGATATAGCCCAGTACAGGGGCGCCGCACACCCACTATGCTTCACAAACGAAGTAATGGATCATCAAATCCCCGAGGGTTTTAAACCCGTAAACATTGAATCATACGATGGCACAACAGATCCCGCGGTATGGATCGAGGATTATCTCCTTCATATCCACATGGCCCGTGGTGATGATCTACACGCCATCAAATACCTCCCGCTCAAGCTTAAGGGACCAGCTCAGCATTGGCTTAACAGCTTACCAGCAGAGTCAATTAGTTGCTAGGAGGACCTGGAATCCGCGTTCCTTGACAACTTCCAGGGCACTTATGTGCGACCACCAGACGCCGATGACCTCAGCCACATAATCCAGCAGCCAGAGGAATCGGCCAGACAATTCTGGACACGGTTCCTAACAAAGAAAAATCAAATAGTCGACTATCCGGACACCGAGGCCCTTGCAGCCTTCAGGCACAACATCCGAGATGAATGGCTTGCCCGGCACCTAGGACAGGAAAAGCCGAAATCTATGGTAGGCCTCACGACACTCATGACCCACTTTTGCGCGGGAGAAGACAGCTGGCTAGCTCGTAGCAATAACATAACCAAGAGCCCTGGCAATTCGGATACCAAGGACAACAACGGCAGGTCACGTCGCAACAAGCACAAGCGCCGCATTAACAGCGACAACACTGAGGATACGGCAGTTAATGCCGGATTCAGAGGCTCTAAACCCGGTCAGTGAAAGAAGCCATTCAAAAGAAACCCCCCGGGCCCATCCAGTTTAGACCGGATACTCGATTGCTCGTGCCAGATACACGGCACCCCCGAACAACCAGCCAACCACACCAACAGGGATTGTTGGGTGTTCAAGTAGGCAGGCAAGTTAAGTGCCGAAATCAGAGACAAGGGGCTACATAGCGATGACGAGGAGGGGCCCCGGCCACCGAACAACAGAGGACAGAAAGGTTTCCCCCCGCAAGTGCGGACGGTGAACATGATATACGCAACCCTTATCCCCAAAAGGGAGCGGAAGCGTGCCCTCAAGGACGTCTATGCGTTGGAGCCGGTCGCCCCGAAGTTCAACCCATGGTCCTCCTGCGTGATCACTTTTGATCGAAGGGACCACCCCACTAGCATCCGTCACGACGGATTCGCCGCATTGGTCCTAGACCCAATCATTGATGGATTTCACCTCACTAGAGTCCTCATGGACGGCGGCAGCAGCCTGAACCTGCTTTATTAGAACACAGTGTGGAAAATGGGTATAGATCCCTCAAGGATTAAACCCACAAAGACAACCTTTAAAGGAGTCATACCAGGTGTAGAAGCCAGTTGTACAGGCTCAGTTACACTCGAAGTGGTCTTTGGATCCCCGGATAATTTCCGAAGCGAAGAGTTAATCTTCGACATAGTCCCATTCCGTAGTGGCTATCATGCCCTGCTCGGACGAACCGCATTCGTGAAATTCAATGCGGTGCCGCACTACACATATCTCAAGCTCAAGATGCCAGGCCCTCATAGAGTCATTACGG
This sequence comes from Triticum aestivum, assembly GCF_018294505.1. NCBI lineage: Eukaryota > Viridiplantae > Streptophyta > Magnoliopsida > Poales > Poaceae > Triticum > Triticum aestivum. Next base: position 577,840,603 of record NC_057795.1, read on the forward strand.
TAAACGGAAACACCAAACGCTCCCTTCGAACGGAGGAGCACACGGCAGCCCTGGCGGCAGAAGTTCAAAGTAGCCTATCAAGGCAATTCCCCAATCCGGGTGTTAAGCGTCCGGACAACGTCAAGCGCGCCCGAAGTAACCTACAACAAAACCGGCTGGCACGCTCCGAGTAAGCATAGCAGTGCGGCCCCAACCCCAGCCCTCGCCAGATGGCGATAGCGGTACCACGCGTACATAACTACGCTCTGGAAATACCATGGGCATAAGGGGAGGGGCACAACTACGGACACTCCCAGAATGCGGCTTAACCGCACTAGGGGCTCCCTATTCTGTCGTTTTCTTTTTTAATTTATTTCAGGACCCAACTATCCGGAAGGCCTGTCCGGCAATACACTCGCCGAACACACGATGCAACAGCCAGTGAGAGCACAAGCCACGTCAAATATCCAGGTGGTCTCTATAACGAGCTAAATACCCGTTTTACTTAAAGGTCTGACAGCTTGCCCCTGGAGGGGGATATGTCAAATAATCCCACCCCTTGCTTACCGCACTATTTGTATCGTTCTGCTTTCATAGCAGCCCCCTTTAATAAACAATATATAGCTCTTATCTATTATTGTATTCATCTATTTTTATACAAATATGTTCAGTCATGACATTTTGCAACCGTACACTCTGGTACGGCCAATACACCAGGGGCTTCAGCACCCCATAACACGGTGTGAGAAGACCGAACACTCTCATGAGTGCGGCACCCCGAACTTATAGCACTATATGCATCGGCTCCGAATCATGTCTTGGGTCAATAGTTGGGTTTGCCCGGCTCCCATGTTTTGGTACCTTATGTTCCGCAATGTTGGCTAAGGTAGCGCTGGGAGAACTACTGCGATTGTGCCCCAGTTGAGCTGGGTTAACACCTCAGTAGAGAAAGCTAAAACTGACCGTCATGATAATGCGAGAGACCGGTCGCTGTTCGCGAGGTTTTTCGAGTCCCTAAAGACTTATGCCGCTTCGAGCGAGGAGCCGGATTTATCCGGCCCAGGCGTGGATAGCGCCCCGAACTCGGTCTTCCGAATACTAGGGGCTTCGCCGAAATTTAAAATTATAGAATTCTATGGCTAAGTGAGAGTGATAAAGCACTATAAGCCCGATGGCCTTGTTCGTTGTGCTGAGCGCCTCCCTAGATGGACCCAAGAATGGGAACAAGAGCGCTCAGGTTTATCCCGAACACCCCAGCACTCGTGGCATGGGGGCAGAAGCCGACGACTTGCATCTCTCAGATTTGATAAACGGCCGCACAGAAGGTAATATTTTAAATTAACAAGCGTTGCTTAGCGCATATGAACAAAGTTTTCAGCGCACAGGATAACACATGCGAGTCTACTCAAAAATTACATCTTTGGAGCATTCACCCGCTATAATGCGGGCACCCTTCAGGACGCCCTCATAATACATCTCGGGCTTGCGATACTCCTTGCCCAGCGGTGGCGGGTCCGTCACAAGCTTCTCGGCGTCCATCTTCCCCCAGTGCACTTTAGCACGGGCAAGGGCCCGACGGGCACCTTCAATACAGACGGAGCGCTTGATGACTTCAATCCAGGGACAAGCGTCCACCAGCCGCCGCACCAGACCGAAGTAGCTCCCAGGCATGGCTTCTCCTGGCCACAGCCGAACTATGAGGCCCTTCATGGCCTGTTCGGCCACCTTGTGGAGCTCGACCAGCTGCTTCAGCTGGTCGCTCAGGGGCACCGGATGTCCGGCCTCAGCATATTGAGACCAGAACACCTTTTCCGTCGAGCTCCCCTCCTCGGCGCGGTAGAATGCGGCAGCATCAGACACACTACGGGGCAGATTGGCGAACGCTCCTGGAGAGCTCCGGATTCGGGTAAGTAACAGATAATTCACTTTTATATGCTTGCTTTGCATAAAGAATGCCTTACCCGCCGCTATCTTCTTTATCGCCTCGATCTCCTGGAGGGCCTTCTGGGCTTCGGCCTTAGCGGTTTTGGCACTCTCAAGAGCCAAGGAAAGCTCGGACTCTCGAGTCTTCGAGTCACGCTCCAAACTCTCATGTTTCTCCACGAGAGCCTGGAGCTCTAGCCGCACCTCCGCCACCCGCGCCTCCTGTTTCTCTCGCTCGATGCGCTCCAAGGCTGCACTGTTTTCGGCCTTGGACACCGCCTCCTTCAGGGTCGCCACCTCGGTCGTGGCCCCTGCAACATTCACGTTGGTCCTGTCATTATTTGCAACCAGGTATTTCTATATACATTTACATAAGGTATTATGTACCCTCCTTGTCCTCGAGCAACTTCTTGGCACGGACGAGCTCGTTCTCGGACCGCTCGAGGCTCTTCTTCAATGTATCAACCTCCGCAGTCAGTGCAGTAGAGGTCAGCAGCGCAGCCTGCATTAACATATTGACACATTTATGTTAGACTCCTGCGTATATCTTTTTAGATCCTCAGCTCGGCTTTTCTTTTCGAACACCGAACTGAGCATCAGGGGCTACTGTCTATGCGGTAACATTTTTATATGTATTACATACCTCAAAGCCTGTTAGCAGGCTGATACAGACTTCTGTCAGTCTGCTCTTGGCAGACTGAACCTTCTTTATCACCGCACTCATAACAGTGCGGTGCTCCTCGTTGATGGAGGCACCGTTAAGCACCTCCAGCAAATTATCCGGCGTCTCCGGTTGACGGAGGCCGCTAGCATCATAGGCACACCTTTCTTGCGAAGGCGCCGCCTGCCGGACTCTGGAATCGTTGCCGGTTCCGGAGTGGTGTCCGGCCCAGGGCCGGACTTAGATCCCTCTGGGGTTTTACCCCCTTTGGGCCTGGAGTCCGGATGGTCGCCTTGTGACGCCTCCAGGACCACCTCCTCCTGGTTTAGCCCCTTTTGGGACTCCACCTCAGCGTCGTTTGTGGGGAGAGGGGAGGAGGCCGTCGGAAGTGAAGCGCTATTCACATCCGACGAGTCCAGGGAGCCGCTCGACGAATCGCCGAGCTGAGCCCGGGGCGGACTGCATAATTGAATTCAGTGTCAGAAGGTGCCATACATCAGAGGAGCGCCATAAGTTATTCTGGTATCCGAATACTTACGATTTTGCCAGGAGCTTGACCCTGGATGGCCATTCCTCCCCGCCGTCTTCGGCATCGGAGGCGTAGTCCGGTAGAAGGGTCCTCCCCTTCTTGGACCCTCTGGCCCCCCAAGTTGGGGCGGCTTTCCTTTTCTTTCCTCCCCTCGCTTGAGGGGGAGAGGCTTCTTCCTCCTCCTCCTCCTCGTCCTCAGAGGCGGAGGGTGCTTCGGGGTTGTCGAGCGATGAATCCGACACCACCAGGCGTCGGGAACTCTTTCGGGTCCCCGTGGCCTTCTTCTTGGCCTTCTTCTCCGGCACCACGTGAGGTGCCGGAACCAGCAGCTTCGTCAAGCGCACGTCTGCTGGGCCTTCGGGCAAAGGGGTCGGGTAGTCAAACTGCCCGGATGTCCTCTTCCAGTCCTGTCAAAGGAGCAGGAGTTTAGATCCTGCATGAATCAAACCATGAAAATCAAGTGTCCTGAGAAAGACTAAAAGGCAAGCTTACTTCGATGGCTTGGCGCTTGGCGCAGAATCCGCGATCCTCGGTGACGGGTGGGGAGACCTCGGAGCTCTTGAATAGCACCTTCCAAGCGTCCTCGTGCTTTGTGTCGAAAAGCCGGGACAGAGTCTGGTGCTGGGCCGGGTCGAACTCCCACAAGGTGAAGGCCCGTCGTTGACACGGAAGAATCCGGCAGAAGAGCATGACCTGGACTATGTTGACAAGCTTAACCTTCTTGTTCACCAGGTCACGGACGCAGGTTTGGAGTCCGGTCACCTCTCCCGGACTACCCCATGACAGGCCCGTCTCCTTCCAAGATGTGAGCCGAGTGGGGATGCCGGATCGAAATTCGGGGCCGCTGCCCATTCAGGGTCACGCGGCTCGGTGATATAGAACCACCCCGATTGCCATCCTTTGATGGTCTCTACGAAGGCGCCCTCGAGCCATGTGACGTTGGCTATCTTGCCCACCATGGCGCCTCCGCACTCCGCTTGACGTCCGCCCACGACCTTCGCTTGACGCTGAAGATCTTCAGCCATAGGCCAAAGTGAGGCTGGATGCGGAGGAAGGCCTCACATACGACGATGAACGCCGAAATGTTGAGGATGAAGTTCGGGGCCAGATCGTGGAAGTCCAGGCCGTAGTAGAACATGAGCCCCCGGACGAACGGGTGAAGGGGAAAGCCCAGTCCGCGGAGGAAATGGGGGAGAAACACGACCCTCTCATGGGGCCTAGGGGTGGGGACGAGTTGCCCCTCCTCGAGAAGCCGGTGCGCGATGTCGTCGGACAAGTATCCGGCCTTCCTCAACTTTTTGATTTGCCCCTCCGTGACGGAGGAGGCCATCCATCTACCTCCCGCTCCGGACATGATTGGAGAAAGGTCGAGGTGGGAAGTGCGGACTTGGGCGCTGGAGTTCGAGTGTGCGGATGGACAAGCAAGGGAGGAAGAAGGCGTGAATGGAAAGGGTGGATCCTTATCCCCTTATATGGGTGGCCGAGACTATGAGCCCCCACCAGCCTAATAAAACTCGCTTATCTCCCAAGTGTCGCGGTTAATGGCGCGGTTGGGTTACCCATGCCCGTATTGATGAGAATCCCGGAATAAGGGGACACGATCTCTTCTTTGACGAGACGTGCCAAGGAAACCGCCTCGCTAAACGCGCTGAGGTGGAACAGTAAAACGATTCGAATAAAGTCCTGGCCGTGGCGTGATGTCACACTACGGAGTACGTCAGCAGATTAGATTTGTGCAGATATTATTCTCTCTACGGTGGCATGTGGAACTTATTTTGGAGAGCCGGACACTATCCTTGTGTTCAACATCTTCTATGGAGTATTTGGAGGAGGAACCCGCCTTGCAATGCCGAAGACAATTTGCGCGCCGGACTCGTCATCATTGAAGCCTGGTTCAGGGGCTACTGAGGGAGTCCTGGATTAGGGGGTGTCCGGATGGCCGGACTATGACCTTTGGCCGGACTCCCGGACTATGAAGATACAAGATTGAAGACTTCGTCCCGTGTCCGGATAGGACTTTCCTTGGCATGGAAGGCAAGCTTGGCAATTTGATATGAAGATCTCCTCCCATTGTAACCGACTCTGTGTAACCCTAGCCCTCTCCGGTGTCTATATAAACCAGAGAGTTTTAGTCCGTAGGACGAACAACAATCATACCATAGGCTAGCTTCTAGGGTTTAGCCTCTCTGATCTCGTGGTAGATCAACTCTTGTACTACCCATATCATCAATATTAATCAAGCAGGAGTAGGGTTTTACCTCCATCGAGAGGGCCCGAGCCTGGGAAAAACATCGTGTCCCTTGTCTCATGTTACCATCCGCCTAGACGCACAGTTCGGGGCCCCCTACCCGAGATCCGCCGGTTTTGACACCGACAGGCCTCGACGCCCAAGAACAGCTCGCAGAGGGCCACGAAGCCTGTGATGTGCAGTATGGAGGCAGGTGTGAGGTTGTGTAGCTGGAGGTTGTAGAACTCCAGTAGCCCTCGGAGAAACGGATGAATCGGAAATCCGAGTCCTCTTATTAAGTAAGGGAGTAGGCACACCCGCTCTCCTCGGGAGGGATTGGGTATGCTCTCCGCCTGCTCTCCGTCGCTATAGGTGGCAATCCCGGCTCGAACCGGGACCATATATGCTGGGCGAAGGAGCCCCTTGGACTGAAGCACTACTAGCTCGCTATGCGGGACGGAACACCGCCCCCAATCTCCGGGCCGAGGGCTGGAGAGGCGAGAGGAGGAGCTGCACCGACCGGCCATGGTGGAATGGATCCCTGTCGAAGGCGCTCTGATGAAGGCTCGCGGAGGGAAGATGGTGTGGGCTGGATCTAAATCCCCGTCTCTTTTATGGGCAGCTCGTTCACGTGGCTAGGGGGTGAATGAAAAAACTCCCTGGCTTTTCGCATTCGTTTGACACGTGGAAGATGGTCATTATTGGGCATAGAAGTTGAGGAGTACAGCATGCACTGGAAGCCGGACACTATTCGACGGGTACATGGGATTTGGAGAAGAACCCGCCTTGCAATGCCGAAGACAAATTTGCGCACCGGACTCGTCGTCATTGAAGCCTGGTTCGGGGGCTACTGAGGGAGTCCCGGATTAGGGGGTGTCCGGATAGCCGGACTATGACCTTTGGCCAGACTCCCAGATTATGAAGATACAAGATTGAAGACTTCGTCCCGTGTCCGGATAGGACTTTCCTTGGCGTGGGAGGCAAGCTTGGTGATACGATATGTAGATCTCCTCCAATTGTAACCGACTCTGTGTAACCCTAGCCCTCTCAGATGTCTATATAAACCGGAGAGTTTTAGTCAGTAGGACGAACAACAATCATACCATAGGCTAGCTTCTAGGGTTTAGCCTCTCTGATCTCGTGGTAGATCAACTCTTGTACTACCCTTATCATCAATATTCATCAAGCAGGAGTAGGGTTTTACCTCCATCGAGAGGGCCCGAACCTGGGTAAAAACATCGTGTCCCTTGTCTCATGTTACCATCCGCCTAGACGCACAGTTTGGGGCCCCTTACCCGAGATCCGCCGGTTTTGACACCGACAGGGGGGTGGCGCCCAGCCCTCCAAGGGCTGGTTCCCTTCCCTCTACAGCCCATTAGGCCCTCCGAGAGAGGTGGCCCCTCCCGATGGACCCCCGGAACCCCTCCGGTGGCTCCAGTACAATACTGATATGCCCCCGAACATTTCCGATGACCTTATGACAACTTCCCATATATAAATCTTCACCTCCGGACCATTCCAGAACTCCTCGTGACGTCCGGGATCTCATCCGGGACTCTGAACAACATTCGATAATCACATACAAGTCTTCCTAATAACCCTAGCATCATCGAACCTTAAGTGTGTAGACCCTACGGGTTCGGGAATCACGCAGACATGACCGAGATAGCTCTCCGACCAATAACCAACAGTGGGATCTGGATACCCATGTTGGTTCCCACATGTTCCACGATGATCTCATCGGATGAACCACTATGTCGAGGATTCAAGTAATCCCGTATGCAATTCCCTTTGTCAATCGGTACGTTACTTGCCCGAGATTCGATCGTCGGTATCCCAATACCTCGTTCAATCTCGTTACCGGCAAGTCACTTTACTCGTTACATAATGCATGATCCCGTGACTAACCACTTAGTCACATTGAGCTCATTATGATGATGCATTACCGAGTGGGCCCAGAGATACCTCTCTGTCATACGGAGTGATAAATTCCCATCTCGATTCGTGCCAACCCAACAGACACTTTCGGAGATACCTATAGTGCACCTTTATAGTCACCCAGTTATGTTGTGACGTTTGGAGCACCCAAAGCACTCCTATGGTATCCGGGAGTTACACAATCTCATGGTCTAAGGAACTGATACTTGACATTATAAAAGCTTTAGCAAATGAACTACATGATCTTGTGCTATGCTTAGGATTGGGTCTTGTCCATCACATCATTCTCCTAATGATGTGATCTCGTTATCAATGACATCCAATGTCCATAGTCAGGAAACCATGACCATCTGTTGATCAATGAGCTAGTGAACTAGAGGCTCACTAGGGACATGTTGTGGTCTATGTATTCACACATGTATCAAGGTTTCCGATTAATACAATTATAGCATGAACAATAGACAATTATCATGAACAAGGAAATGTAATAATAATCATTTTATTATTGCCTCTAGGGCATATTTCCAACAGTCTCCCACTTGCACTAGAGTCAATAATCTAGTTACACTGTGATGAATCAAACACCCATAGAGTTCTGGTGTTGATCATGTTTTGCTCGCGGAAGAGGTTTAGTCAAGGGATCTGCAACATTCAGATCCGTATGCACTTTGCAAATATCTATGTCTCCATCCTGAACATTTTCATGAATGGAGTTGAAGCGACGCTTGATGTGCCTGGTCTTCTTGTGAAACCTGGGCTCCTTTGCAAGGGCAATAGCTCCAGTGTTGTCACAGAAGAGAGTGATCGGCCCCGACGCATTGGGAATAACTCCTAGGTCGGTGCTGAACTCCTTCATCCAGATTGCTTCATGTGCTGCCTCCGAGGCTGCCATGTACTCCGCTTCACATGGATCCTACCACGACGCTTTGCTTGCTGCTGCACCAGCTTACCGCCCCACCATTCAAAATATACATGTATCCGGTTTGTGACTTGGAGTCATCTAGATCTGTGTCAAAGCTAGCATCGATGTAACCCTTTACGACAAGCTCTTCGTCACCTCCATAAATGAGAAACATGTCCTTAGTCCTTTTCAGGTACTTCAGGATATTCTTGACCGTTGTCCAGTGTTCCATGCCGGGATTACTTTGGTATCTTGCTACCAAACTTACGGCAAGGTTTACATCAGGTCTGGTACACAGCATGGCATACATAATAGACCCTATGGCCGAGGCATAGGGGATGACACTCATCTTTTTTTTATCTTCTGCCGTGGTCGGGGATTGAGGCAAGCTCAATTTCACACCTTGCAACATAGGCAAGAACCCCTTCTTGGACTGATCCATATTGAACTTCTTCAATATCTTATCAAGGTATGTGCTTTGTGAAAGACCTATGAGGCGTCTCGATCTATCTCTATAGATCTTGATGCCTAATATATAAGCAGCTTCTCCAAGGTCCTTCATTGAAAAACACTTATTCAAGTAGGCCTTTATGCTGTCCAAAAGTTCTATATCATTTCCCATCAAAAGTATGTCATCCACATATAATATGAGAAGTGCTACAGAGCTCCCACTCACTTTCTTGTAAATGCAGCTTCTCCATTTGTCCGCATAAACCCAAATGCTTTGATCATCTCATCAAAGTGAATGTTCCAACTCCGAGATGCTTGCACCAACCCATAGATAGATCGCTGGAGCTTGCATACCTTGTTAGCATTCTTAGGATCGACAAAACCTTCCGGCTGCATCATATACAATTCTTCCTTAAGATAGCCGTTAAGGAATGCCGTTTTGACGTCCATTTGCCATATCTCATAATCATAGTATGCGACAATTGCTAACATGATTCAGACAGACTTCAGCTTCACTATGGGAGAGAAAGTCTCATCATAGTCAACCCCTTGAACTTGTCGATAACCCTTAGCGACAAGTTGAGCTTTACAGATGGTAACATTACCATCCGCGTTCGTCTTCTTCTTAAAAATCCATTTATTTTCTATCGCTCGCCGATCATCGGGCAAGTCTGTCAAAGTCCATACTTTGTTTCCATACATGGATCCTATCTCGAATTGCATGGCTTCAAGCCATTTGTTGGAATCTGGGCCCACCATCGCTTCTTCATAGTTCGAAGGTTCACCATTGTCTAACAACATGATTTCCAGGACAGGGTTGCCATACCATTCTGGTGTGGAACATGTCCTTGTGGACCTACAAAGTTCAGTAGTAACTTGATCCGAAGTACCTTGATCATCATCATTAACTTCCTCTCTAGTCGGTGCAGGCACCATAGGAACATCTTCCTGAGCTGCGCTACTTACCGGTTCAAGAGGTAGTACTTCATCAAGTTCCACTTTCCTCCCACTTACTTCTTTCGAGAGAAACTCTTTCTCTAGAAAGGACCCATTCTTGGCAACGAAAATCTTGCCTTCGGATATGAGGTAGAAGGTATACCGAATGGTTTCCTTAGGGTATCCTATGAAGACGCATTTTTCCGACTTGGTTTCGAGCTTTTCAGGTTGAAGTTTCTTGACATAAGCATCGCATCCCCAAACTTTTAGAAACGACAGCTTAGGTTTCTTTCCAAACCATAATTCATACGGTGTCGTCTCAACGGATTTAGACGGTGCCCTATTTAAAGTGAATGTAGCTGTCTCTAAAGCGTATCCCCAAAATGATAGCGGTAAATAGGTAAGAGACATCATAGGCCGCACCATATCCAATAGAGTATGGTTACGACGTTCGGACACACTGTTACGCTGAGGTGTTTTAGGCGGCGTGAGTTGTGAAACAATTCCACATTTGCTTAAGTGCGTACCAAACTCGTGACTTAAATATTCCCCCCCCCCCCACGATCTGATCGTAAGAACTTTATTTTTCTGTCACGCTGATTCTCTACCTCATTCTGAAATTCCTTGAACTTTTCAAAGGTCTCAGACTTGTGTTTCATTAAGTAGACATACCCATATCTACTTAAGTCATCTGTGAGGGTGAGAACATAATGATAGCCACTGCGAGCCTCAACGCTCATTGGACCGCACATATCAGTATGTATAATTTCCAATAAGTTGGTTGCTCGCTCCATTGTTCCAGAGAACAGAGTCTTGGTCATTTTTCCATGAGGCATGGTTCGCACGTGTCGAATGATTCGAAATCAAGAGACTCCAAAAGTCCATCTGCATGGAGCTTCTTCATGCGTTTGACACCAATGTGACCAAGGCGGCAGTGTCATAGATATGTGGGACTATCATTATCAATCTTACATCTTTTGGAATTCACACTATGAATATGTGTAACATCACGTTCAAGATTCATTAAGAATAAACCATTGACCAGCGGGGCATGACCATAAAACATATCTCTCATATAAATAGAACAACCATTAATCTCGGATTTAAATGAGTAGCCATCTCGTATTAAACGAGATCCAGATACAATGTTCATGCTCAAAGCTGGTACTAAATAACAATTATTGAGGTTTAGAACTAATCCCGTAGGTAAATGTAGAGGTAGCGTGTCGACGGCAATCACATCGACCTTGGAACCATTCCTGACGCGCATCGTCACCTCGTCCTTCGCCGGTCTCCGCTTATTCCGTAGCTCCTGTTTTGAGTTACAAATATGAGCAACCGCACCGGTATCAAATACCCAGGAGCTACTATGAGTACTAGTAAGGTACACATCAATAACATGTATATCACATATACCTTTGGTGTTGTCGGCCTTCTTATCCGCTAAGTACTTGGGGCAGTTCCGCTTTCAGTGACCGTTCCCCTTGCAACAAAAGCACTCAGTCTCAGGTTTAGGTCCGTGCTTTGGCTTCTTCCCGGCAACTGGCTTACCGGGCGCGGCAACTCCCTTGCCGTCCTTCTTGAAGTTCTTCTTACCCTTGCCTTTCTTGAAACTAGTGGTTTTATTGACCATCAACACTTGATGTTCCTTTTTGATCTCCACCTCTGCTAATTTCAGCATTGGAAATACCTCAGGAATGGTTTTCACCATCCCCTGCATAGTGTAGTTCATCACAAAGCTTTTGTAGCTAGGTGGGAGCGACTGAAGGATTCTGTTAATGACCGCCTCATTAGGGAGGTTAATGTCCAGCTGAGACAAGTGGTTGTGCAACCCAGACATTTTGAGTATGTGCTCGCTGACAGAACTATTCTCCTCCATCTTACAACTGTAGAACTTGTCGGAGACTTCATATCTCTCGACCCGGGCATGAGCTTGGAAAACCATTTTCAGCTCTTGGAACATCTCATATGCTCTGTTCTGCTCGAAACGCTTTTGGAACCTCGGTTCTAAGCTGTAAAGCATGCCGCACTGAACCAGGGAGTAATCATCAACACGCGACTGCCAAGAGTTCATAACGTCTTGGTTCGCTGGGGCGGGTGCTTCACCTAGCGGTGCTTCTAGGACATATGCTTTCTTGGCAGCTATGAGGATGATCCTCAAGTTCCGGACCCAGTCCGTATAGTTGCTACCATCGTCTTTCAGCTTGGTTTTCTCTAGGAACGAGTTGAAGTTGAGGTTGACATGAGCGTGGGCCATTTGATCTACAAGACATTTTGCAAAAGTTTTAGACTAAGTTCATGATAATTAAGTTCATCTAATCAAATTATTTAATGAACTCCCACTTAGATAGACATCCCTCTAGTCATCTAAGTGATACATGATCCGAGTCAACTAGGCCGTGTCCGATCATCACGTGAGACGGACTAGTCATCAGCGGTGAACATCTTCATGTTGATCGTATCTTCTATACGACTCATCTTCGACCTTTCGATCTCTTGTGTTCCAAGGCCATGTCTGTACATGCTAGGCTCGTCGAACCTAAGTTTTTTTGCATGTGTAAATCTGGCTTACACCCGTTGTATGTGAACGTTAGAATCTATCACACCCGATCATCACGTGGTGCTTCGAAACAATGAACTTTCGCAACGGCGCACAGTTAGGGGGAACACTTTCTTGAAATTATTATGAGGGATCATCTTATTTACTACCGTCGTTCTAAGCAAATAAGATGCAAAAACATGATAAACATCACATGCAATCAAATAGTGACATGATATGGCCAATGTCATTTTGCTCCTTTTGATCTCCATCTTTGGGGCGCCATGATCATCATCATCACCGGCATGACACCATGATCTCCATCATCATGTCTCCATGAAGTTGTCTCACCAACTATTACTTCTACTACTATAGCTAACGGTTTAGCAATGAAGTAAAGTAATCACATGGCGTTATTCAGTGACACGTAGGTCATACAATAAATAAAGACAACTCCTATGGCTCCTACCTGTTGTCATACTCATCGATATGCAAGTCGTGATTCCTATTACAAGAACATGATCAATCTCATACATCACATATATTTCATTCATCACATCCTTTTTGGCCATATCACATCACAAGGCATATGCTGCAAAAACAAGTTAGACGACCTCTAATTGTTGTTGCATGTTTTTACGTGGCTGCTATAGGGTTCTAGCAAGAACGTTTCTTACCTACACCAAAACCACAACGTGGTATGCCAATTTCTATTTACTCTTCATAAGGACCCTTTTCATCGAATCCGATCTGACTAAAGTGGGAGAGACAGACACCCACTAGCCACCTTATGCAACTAGTGCATGTTAGTCGGTGGAACCTGTCTCACGTAAGCGTATGTGTAAGGTCGGTCCGGGCCGCTTCATCCCATGATGCCGCCGAAACAAGATAAGACTAGTAGTGGCAAGTAAATTGACAAAATCGACGCCCACAACAAACTTGTGTTCTACTCGTGCATAGAAACTACGCATAGACCTAGCTCATGATGCCACTGTTGGGGATCGTTGCAGAAATTAAAAAAATTCTACGCATCACCAAGGTCAATCTATGGAGTAACTAGCAACGAGAGAGAGGGGAGTGCATCTTCATACCCTTGAAGATCGCGAGACGGAAGCATTACAAGAACACAGATGAAGGAGTCGTACTCGAAGCGATTCAGATCGCGGTGGATTCCGATCTTAGCTCCGAACAATGGCACCTCCGCGTTCAACACACGTGCATCCTGGTGACGTCTCCTGCGCCTTGATCCAGCAAGGAGGAGGGAGAGGTTGAGGAAGAGGGCTCCAACAGCAGCACGACGGCGTGGTGGTGATGGAGTGGCAGTACTCCGGCAGGGCTTCGCCAAGCTCTTACGGAGGAGGAGAGGTGTTGGGGAGGGGAGGGGATGCGCCTTGGATGTGGTGCTGCAGCCCTCCCCTTGCCCCTCTATTTATAGGAGAAGGGGGAAGGGGGCGTCCCCCTCTAGATGAGATCTAGAGGGGGGCGGCGGCCAAGGGGAGGGGGCTTGCCCCCCAAGCAAGGGGGGCGCCACCTTTAGGGTCCCCCCCCCCAACCCTAGGCGCATGGGCCCAAGGGGGTGGTGGCTCCCATCCCTCCAAGGGATGGTTCCCTTCCCTCTACAGCCCATTAGGCCCTCCGGGAGAGGTGGCCCCGGTACAATACCGGTATGCCCCCGAACATTTCCGGTGACCGTATGACAACTTCCCATATATAAATCTTCACCTCCGGACCATTTCGGAACTCATCGTGACGTCCGGGATCTCATCCGGGACTCCGAACAACATTTGGTAATCACATACAAGTCTTCCTAATAACCCTAGCACCATCGAACCTTAAGTGTGTAGACCCTACGGGTTCGGGAATCACGTAGACATGACCGAGACAGCTCTCCGGCCACTAACCAACAACGGGATCTGGATACCCATGTTGGTTCCCACATGTTCCACGATGATCTCATTGGATGAACCACGATGTCGAGGATTCAAGTAATCCCGTATGCAATTCCCTTTGTCAATCAGTATGTTACTTGCCCGAGATTCGATCGTCGGTATCCAATACCTCGTTCAATCTCGTTACCGGCAAGTCACTTTACTCGTTACATAATGCATGATCCCGTGACTAACCACTTAGTCACATTGAGCTCATTATGATGATGCATTACCGACTGGGCCCAGAGATACCTCTCTGTCATACGGAGTGACAAATTCCAGTCTCGATTCGTGCCAACCCAACAGACACTTTCGGAGATACCTGTAGTGCACCTTTATAGTCACCCAGTTACGTTGTGGCGTTTGGAGCACCCAAAGCACTCCTGCGGTATCCGGGAGTTACACAATCTCATGGTCTAAGGAACTGATACTTGACATTAGAAAAGCTTTAGCAAACGAACTACACGATCTTGTGCTATGCTTAGGATTGGGTCTTGTCCATCACATCATTCTCCTAATGATGTGATCTCGTTATCAGTGACATCCAATGTCCATAGTCAGGAAACCATGACCATCTGTTGATCAACGAGCTAGTCAACTAAAGGCTCACTAGGGACATGTTGTGGTCTATGTATTCACACATGTATCACGGTTTCCGGTTAATACAATTATAGCATGAACAATAGACAATTATCATGAACAAGGAAATGTAATAATAATCATTTTATTATTGCCTCTAGGGCATATTTCCAACAATTATCCATCACTGATCCAATGCCTACCTGCTTTTCACATCTTGTGTTTTGCTTATTTACTTTTCCGTTGCTACTGTTACAATTACTACAAAACTATTAGCTTTACTTTTGCCACTGTTACCTTTATTATCATACTACTTTGCTACTAAATACTTTGATGCAGATACTAAGTTATCCAGGTGTGGTTGAATTGAAAACTCAACTGCTAATACTCAATAATATTCTTTGGCTCCCCTTGTGTCGAATCCATAAATTTGGGTTGAATACTTTACCCTCGAAAGCTGTTGTGATCTCCTACACTTGTGGGTTATCACCAGGCCAGCTATTTTTTCTTTGTGAAAATGAGCCCAGTTTATTTTTTCTGAAGAATACCCAATCCAAGCCTACTTATTTTTCTACGCCCTAATGGGCTGCAACTCTTTCAAGACGCCTGCAAATCTTGAAAGTAATATGAAATGGGTTGTAAATATAAAAACAGATGACAAATTGGCAATTACTTTATAATTTCTGAATTTTTTCACATTTTTAGATTCCTATTTCACTGGGCATTAACCTAATTTAAATATATCTTCAAAGTACTTTAAATCTGGCTCGACATTTCGGTATTAAAAATAGTTTGGAACCCACAAAAATATGTGAAATTGGCATTGACCAACCAAAAAAACGACTGCAATAAATTGCATAAGAAGTTGCCATGAGCTATATATAAATTATTAAGAAAAAGAGGGAGTGGTCTGACTTGTGGGCCTGTTTAGTTGACGCGTATGCAAGATTTTTGTAGTTATTATATACGTCAACAAACGATTCTAGAAGACGTAACCGTTGGATGTCAATCCAACGGCCGTTGTGTTTCTTCAATCTCTGATCTTCTTGCTCCAGCCGCCAAAGCAGCGCTGGCGGGACCGCCTGCTCCCGCCTCCCATGACCGGCTGTGCTGCCGTGCAGGCCTCAGCGCCCCCTACTACTCCCACCGTTGGCCAGGGCATCCCTCTACTCACCCACACCCCCTGTTATTCTGCGGCGATGGCAGCCTCACACCGCAGCCGAACCGGTGAACCCTCGTACTCCTCTCCGCGCGGGCTTCCACTGTCGCGTCGTCCCCTTCCTTGGCCTCGTCGTCTTCCACCTCCGTGGTGCTCTCGGCGCGACGTGGTCAATGTGGTCAATGACTGACTTCCATCGGAAGAGTACTGTACGTGGAGAGGCTGACAGCTAGGTCCACGGCAGTCGCAAGGAAGTGTCTCCTTATTACGCGGAAAATAATTATTCCTCCACCTGACAGTAGGGACCCACCGGACGGGCCACCAATATTTCACGAAAAAATGTTTCCCCCTGACTGCTGGGACCCACCGAACGGGCCACCATATTTCGCGAAAAAAATGTTCCCCCCGCTGTCAGCTTGGACCCATCGGAAGTGCCTCCTTATTACGCACAAAAAAATGAATACCCCCTGCTAGCTAGGACCCACCTTGGTGGGTGGCTGACTTGTGGGCCTACTAAGTTGACTGGGACGGAGGCCTTTGTCAACTTTAGTCAATATATGAACGATTCTAGCTCAAGTGACCGTATGATGTCCATCCAACGGTCGCAGTGCTTCTTCAACCTCTGGTCTTCTTGCTCCAGCCGCCCAAAGTAGCACCGGTCGTGCTACCTGCTCCTGCCGCCCGTGGTCAGCTGTGATGCCGCGGAGGCCTCACCGCCCCCTATTACTCCCACCGCTGGCCAGGCCATCCCTCTACGCACCCACACCCCCTGTTATTCTGCGGCGACGGCAGCCTCACACCGCAGCCAAACGAGTGAACCCTCATACTCCTCTACGCGTGGGCATCCACTGCCGCATCTTCCCCGGCTCCGCGTCATCCCCTTCCTAGCCTCGCCGTCGTCCACCTCCCTGGTGCTCTCGGTGCGGCGTGGTCAACATGGTCAAGGAACGACTTCCATCGGACATGGACTGTACGTGGAGAGGCTGACAGCTGGGTCCACGGCCGCAGCAAGGAAGTGCCTCCTGATTACGCGGAAAATAATGACTCCTCCACCTGATAGCAGGGACCCATCGGATGGGCCACCATATTTCACAAAAAAAAGTTTCCCCCTGACTGCTGGGACCCACCAGCTACACCTTCGCACGCAAGGAAGTGCGTCCGGGCAAAAGAAAAAAACAATTCGCCCCCCGACTGCTGGGACCCACCAGCTACATCTTCGCACGCAAGGAAGTTCCTAACAGTCGGGACCCACATGGTCGAAGCGTACGTAGCGTTGTCATTCTGGTCGCGAACGTGTACGTACATATATACTGGTCGATGTAGAGGCGCGCATGTGTCGTAGTAGAGGCGTGCACGTAGCATGTACACGTACGTCCAGAGGCCAGTGTGCAAGAAAGAAAATACGGCCACGTATGTGTGTGTACGGGCGGGATCTCGAACGCCTACTCGCGCATACGTACGGCCAGGGCTCGAGTACATGGCTGGGTCGGAACGGAGAAACAACATCGTCGTCGTGTTCATGGGGAGCCAACCGGCTGGGTCGGAACGGAATGCGTTGTCGTGTTCATCGGGAGGGCTTAGATGGAACAGGCGATGGAAACGAGGCCTGGTGTACCGCACAACGGAGGGAACGGCCTTGTGTTCGACCGGCCATGTTTGAAACGGGATCCTGTTCATCGGGAGGGGTGTGGCGTACCGCAAAACGGAGGAAGCGGACCTCCTATGGTCGAAACGGGGGTCATGTTGATCGGGAGGGGTGTGGCGTACCGCAAAACGGATGAAACGGACTTGTGTTGGAGTGCTACGGTCGAAATGGGGGTCCTGTTCATCGGGAGGGGTGTGGCGTACCGCAAAATGGACGAAACGGACTTGTGTTGGAGCGATGCGGTCGAAACGGGGGTCCTGTTCATCGGGAGGGGTGTGGCGTACCGCAAAACGGGACTCCACGGGATAATGTTCATCTCCATCGTCGACCTCCTCCAGCCTCCACAGGCTACCGTCGACCTCCTCCAGACTCCACGTGCTCCTGTTCATCCAGCCTCCACCACGCGCTACTCCACCGGCTACTGTTCAACCACCCCTCCACGGGCACCCCTCCACCATCTACTGTTCATCCAGCCCTCCACGGGGTCGTCCTGTTCATCCAGAGGCAACGCCACGGGGTCCTGCATCCATCCCCACCACTCACTGTTCATCCATCCCCCCTGCAACGCTCACTGTTCATCCAGAGAGGCAGCATCGATCGGCTTCAGTTAGCAGCAGTAGCGAAGGAATTCGATTGGGTTCAGTTAACAGCCATCGATCGATCGCTCGGGTTCAGTAATGCGTAGCCTGCAGTGCAATCGCTCGGGTTCAGTTAGAGCCCAACGCCTCGCTCGTGTTCAGTTAGAGCCAACGCCTCGCACACACGCGCGTATGTGTATGAGAGAAACATGCATCGCTCGGCCCCGACCGCCCACCATAACCGGGAACTCCTCGAAATTTTCCTCGCCCTTGCTTCTACCACGGTTTTTTCCATCATGGACGGCCCAAAGAATGTCATGCAGCTGCGTCTCCGGTCCGCCCAGGACGAAAAGCCCATTTTCTGTCATGATTTTTTGTCATAGAAGTAGGAGCCCACCACATCTATGATGATACCGGGTTTTGTCACAATTATCGTCATATAAGTGTCATATGTATGACAGAAAACAGTTTCGTTCGGCCCAAAATGTCACGAATGTGTCTTTTTTTTGTAGTGTATAGGCCCAAATAATGGTGAAGTGTCATGTAGTCGACGTTCACATAACACCACTAGAGGAAAGACAACATACATCTCATCAAAGTATCGAACGAATACCAAATTCACACGACTACTAATAGCAAGACTTCACCCATGTCCTTAGGAACAAACGTAACTACTCACAAAGCATATTCATGTTCATAATCAGAGGAGTAATAATATGCATAAAGGATCTGAACATATGATCTTCCACCAAGTAAACCAATTAGTATCAACTACAAGGAGTAATCAATACTACTAGCAACCCACAGGTACCAATTTGTGGTTTTGATACAAGAGATGAACTAGGGTTTTGAGAGGAGATGGTGCTGGTGAAGATGTTGATGGAGATTGACCCCCTCCCGATGAGAGGATCGTTGGTGGTGATGATGGTGATGATTTCCCCCTCCCGGAGGGAAGTTTCCCCGCCAGAACAGCTCTGCCGGAGCTCTAGATTGGTTCCGCCAAGGTTACGCCTCGTGGCGGCGGAGTTTCATCCCGTAAGCTTGCCTCTGATTTTTTTTCCAAGGTAAAAGCCTTCATATAGCAGAAGATGGGCACCAGAGGGCCACCAGAGGACCCAGGAGACAGGGGGCGCGCCCAGTAGGGGTGGGCGCGCCCCCCACCCTCCTAGTCAGGGTGTGGGTCCCCTCTGGTAGTTTCTTCGCTCAATAATTCTTATTAATTCCAAAACTGACTTCCGTGGAGTTTCAGGATTTTTGGAGCTGTGCAGAATAGGTTTCCAATATTTGCTCCTTTTCCAGCTAGAATTCCAGCTGCCGGCATTCCCCCTCTTCATGGTAACCTTGTAAAATAAGAGAGAATAGCCATAAGTATTGAGATATAATGTGTAATAACAGCCCATAATGCAATAAATATTGATATAAAAGCATGATGCAAAATGGACGTATCAACTCCCCCAAGCTTAGACCTCGCTTGTCCTCAAGCGGAAGCCGAAATCGAAAAATATGCCCGCATGTTTAGAGATAGAGGTGTCGATAAAAATAAAATATGGACATGAGGGCATCATGATCATTCTTATAACAACAACATAAATAGATTTTATCATATGATTTCTTATGCTCAAGTAACAATCAATTCATAATGTCAAGTATGATTCAGAAACTTCATTGGGAACTAACAAACTATAATCTCAGTCATTCAAGCAATTGCAATTTATCATAACATCGGAAAGAGTCAAGAATGGAGCTTTTCAGCAAGTCCACATACTCAACTATCATATAGTCTTCTACAATTGCAAACACTCATGCAGTACTTGTGGTTATGGAGTTTCAACCGGACACTGAGAAAGATAGGGGCTTATTGTGTTGCCTCCCAACGTATTCACCTTTGGGTGATGTCAACAATAATAATCCATGCTAACTTACATCCAATTGGATATATATCAAGATCTTTCAAACACGAGGAGCTTGCCAAAGGATAAAATGAAAAAGGGAAAGGTGGAGATCACCTTGACTCAAGCATAAAGTAAAACATAAAGCAAAAGATAGGCCCTTTGCAGAGGGAAGCAGAGGTTGTCATGTGCTTTTAGGGTTGGATGCATGAAATCTTAATGCAAAAGAACGTCACTTTATATTGCCACTTGTATGTGGACCTTTATTATGCAGTCCGTTGCTTTTATTGCTTTCACAACAAGATCGTAGAAAGCTTATTTTCTCTGCACTAATAAGTCATACATATTTAAAGAGCAATTTTTATTGCCTGCAACATGACAACTTACTTGAAGGATCTTACTCAATCCATAGGTAGGTATGGTGGACTCGCATGGCAAAACTGGGTTTAAGGATATTTGGAAGCACAAGTAGTATCTCTACTTGGTGCAAGGAATTTGGCTAGCATGAGGGGGAAAGGCAAGCTCAACATGTTGGGAAGATCAATGACAATATACTTTAATTGAGATGTGAGAAAACATAAACCATTACGTTGTCTTCCTTGTCCAACATCAACTCTTTTAGCATGTCATACTTAATGAGTGCTTCACAATCATAAAAGATGTCCAAGATAATATGTTTGTATGTGAAAACCTCTCCTTCCTTATTACTTCCTATTAATTGCAACGATGACCAAAACTACGTTTATCAACTCTCAACAACTTCTATGCCTCATACTTTCTATGTGTGAAGTCATTACTATCCATAAGATCAATATGAACTTTTTTGTTCTTTCTACTTCCTCAAGATCATAGCAAGATAGCAAAGCCCTTGACTCAACACTAATCTTTATTATAGATAGCTCACGGACTCGATTACATAAAGAGATCACAAAACAAAACTCAAAACTACTTGATACTAAAACTTCAATCTACTAGATCAAGATACTACTAAAAGGATCGAACTAAATAAAATGATAAAGATAGGAGTGTGATGGTGATATGATACCGGGGCATCTCCCCCAAGCTTGGCAGTTGCCAAGGGGAGTGCCCATACCCAGGTGATTATGTCTCCTTCTTCATGGTTGGTGTTATGATCTTTTTGGTGATGATGCCCCTCAGGATATGATTCTCCTCCTTGAGCTTATTGACTTGTTGTTTGAGGTCCATAATTTCTTTGCGGAGCTTGCCCGTAACGGCTAAGGCTCCCTTTACCCAAGGATGCTGCATAGCTTCCGGAGAACAAGTGACGCTCTTTTTCATATTTTCATAAGAAAGAAATTTAAAGTTGGAAGGGATAACCGAATTTGGAATAGCCGAGCTATGTAGTTCCCCCATCATGAATCCTGCTTGGAGACGAGAGGTAACTTCTTGATCTTCCTCCATGGCATCTATCCTTTTCAAGTCAGCCTCCATCTCATCCTCCGTTGATGGTCCAAAGTGATAAGCATCGCTATTTTATCCTGCATCTGGTGTCGGGTGAGACACCCAACTCTCCCCGACTGACTCTTGAGAAGACATCTTGCTCTTTAAACTGTAACAGGAATAGCTCGAAACAAAAACAGAGGATATTTGCGTGATATGGTGGTCAAAACCTTCGGGAGATTATATAATGAATTTTTACCGACCAAAATACGTAACATGCAAGAAAACGGAGTCCAGGAGGCACACGAGGTGGCCACGAGACAGGGGGGCGCGCTCAGGAAGGGTGGGGGCGCCCTCCACCCTCGTGGAGGCCTCGTGTCCTTCCCGGACTACTTCTTTCTTTCTAAAATTCTTAAATATTCCAAAATGGATAAAAATGCCATTAGAATTGTTTTGGAGTTGGTTTACTTACCGTGCCACATACCTATTCCTTTTCGGAGTCTGGAACGTTCTAGAAAGTGTCCCTTATGTATTCCTCCAGGGTTACGGTCTCAACAATATTAGTTTCAACATTGATAGGATTACCTCAGATATAATGTTTAATTCTTTGACCGTTCACCACCCTCGGACTTGTGCCTTCGAAGTTGTTGATTTTTATGGCACCAGAACGATAGACCTCCTCGATAACGTAAGGACCTTCCCATTTGGAGAGAAGTTTTCCTGCAAAAAATCTTAAACGAGAGTTGAATAATAACACATAATCACCTACGTTAAACTCACGTTTTTGTATCCTTTTATCATGCCAGCATTTGACTTTTTCTTTGAATAGCTTGGCATTCTCATAGGCTTGGGTTCTCCATTCATCAAGTGAGCTAATATCAAATAACCTCTTCTCACCGGCAAGTTTGAAGTCATAGTTGAGCTCTTTATAATAGCCCAATAAGCCTTATGTTCAAGTTCTAGAGGTAAGTGACATGCTTTTCCATAAACCATCTTATACGGAGACATACCCATAGGATTTTTGTATGCAGTTCTATAGGCCCATAATGCATCATCAAGTTTTTTGGACCAATTCTTTCTAGATCTATTCACAGTCTTTTGCAAAATTAATTTGAGCTCTCTATTGCTCAACTCTACTTGACCACTAGACTGCGGGTGATAAGGAGATGTGATTCTATTATTAACATCATACTTAGCAAGCATCTTACGGAAAGCACCATGAATAAAATGTGAACCACCATCAGTCATAAGATATCTAGGGACTCCAAACCTCGGAAAAATAACTTCTTTAAGCATTTTAATAGAAGTGTTATGATCAGCACTACTAGTTGGAATAGCTTCTACCCACTTAGTAACGTAATCAACAGCAACTAGAATATGTGCGTAACCATTAGAGGCAGGAAAAGGTCCCATATAATCAAAGCCCCAAACATCAAACGGTTCAATAACAAGAGAATAATTCATAGGCATTTCTTGACGTCTACTAATATTACCAATTCTTTGACATTCATCACAAGATAGGATAGACTTACGAGCATCTTTGAAGAGAGTAGGCCAATAAAAACCAGATTCCAATACCCTATGTGTAGTTCTATCTCCAGCGTGGTGTCCTCCATAGGATTCAGAGTGACACTTGCGTAGGATCTGTTCCTGTTCATGCTCAGGGACACAACGTCTAATAACACCATATACTCCTTCTTTATAAAGGTGTGGGTCATCCCAGAAATAATGTCTTAAATCATAAAAGAACTTTTTCTTTTGGTGGTATGTGAAACTAGGTGGTATAAATTTAGCAACAATGTAATTAGCATAATCAGCATACCAAGGAGCAGTATGAGAAGCATTAATGATCGTTAATTGTTCATTAGGAAAGCTATCATCAATAGCCAATGGGTCATCAAGAACATTCTCTAACCTAGAAAAGTTGTCTGCAACGGGGTTCTCAGCTCCCTTCCTATCAATAATATGCAAATCAAATTCTTGGAGAAAGAGAACCCATCTAATGAGTCTAGGCTTAGCATCTTTATTTTCCATAAGATATTTAATAGCAGCATGATCAGTGTGAATAGTAGCTTTGGAATCAACAATATAAGGTCTAAACTTATCACAAGCAAACACAACTGCTAAGAATTATTTTTCAGTAGTAGCATAATTTCTTTGGGAAGTATCAAGAGTCTTACTAGCATACTGGATAACATTCAATTTCTTATCAACTCTTTGCCCTAGAACAGCACCTACATCATAATCACTAGCATCACACATAATCTCAAAGGGTAAATTCCAATCAGGTGGTTGAACAATAGGTGCGGTGATCAAAGCTTTCTTAAGTATTTCAAATGCTTCTACACAATCATCATCAAAGACAAAAGGGATATCTTTTTGCAATAAATTAGTCAGAGGCCTAGAGATTTTAGAAAAGTCCTTAATGGACCTCCTATAGAAACCGGCATGACCAAGGAAACTTCTTATACCTTTTATGTCCTTGGGACATGGAATCTTTTCAATAGCATCAACTTTAGCTTTATCAACTTCAATACCTCTCTCAGAAATCTTATGCCCCAAGACAATGCCTTCATTAACCATAAAGTGGCACTTTTCCCAATTCAAGACGAGACTAGTGTCTTCGCATCTATGCAAAACTCGATCAAGGTTGCTCAAGCAATCATTAAAAGAGGATCCATAAACGGAGAAATCATCCATGAATAGCTCACAAATCTTTTCACAAAAGTCATAGAATATAGCCATCATGCATCTTTGAAAGGTAGCAGGTGCATTACATAAACCAAAAGGCATACGTCTATAAGCAAAAGTACCGAAAGCGCAAGTAAAAGTGGTTTTTGATTGATCCTTCGCTGACATAGGTATTTGAGAGAAAGCATAATAACCATCTAAAAAGCAGAAATGTGTGTGTTTGGATAGTCTTTCTAGCATTTGATCGATAAAAGGTAAAGGGTAATGATCTTTCTTAGTAGCTTTATTTAGTTTACGGAAATCAATTACCATCCTATAACCTGTAATAACTCTTTGCGGGATCAATTCATCTTTATCATTAGGAACGACAGTAATACCTCCCTTTTTAGGAACACAATGGACAGGGCTTACCAATCACTATCAGCAACGGGATAAATTATACCTGCCTCAAGGAGCTTTAGTATCTCCTTTCTTACCACTTCTTTCATCTTAGGATTCAATCGTCGTTGAGGATCTCTAACTGGTTTGGCATCATCCTCCAAATTAATTTTGTGTTGGCATAACGTGGGACTAATGCCCTTGAGATCATCCAGAGTATATCCAATAGCAGCATGGTGCTTCTTCAGAGTTTTCGATAATCTTTCTTCTTCTTGCTCTAAAAGGTTAGCACTAATAATAACAAGATATATTTTCTTTTCATCAAGATAAGCATACTTAAGATTATCAGGTAATGGTTTGAGTTCAAACACGGGATCACCCTTGGGTGGAGGGGGATCCCCTAGAATTTCAACGGGTAGGTTGTGTTTCAGAATAGGTTCCTGTTGAAGGAACACTTCATCTATTTCCCTTCTTTCCTTCATAAACATATCATTTTCATGGTCTAGCAGATATTGTTCTAACGGATCAGTAGGAGGCACGACAATAGAAGCAAGACCAATAATCTCGTCCTTACTAGGTGATTCTCTATCATGAGGTTGTCTACAAAACTTAGCAAAATTAAACTCATGAGACACATCCTCTAAGCCAATTGTAACAGTATCCTTTTCATAATCAATCCTAGCATTAACAGTATTCAAGAAGGGTCTACCAAAAATAATGGGACAAAAGTCATCTTGTGGGGAACCAAGAACAAGAAAATCAGCAGGATATTTAACCTTCCCACACAAGACTTCAACATCTCTAACAATCCCAAATGGCTTAATAGTATCCCTATTGGCAAGCTTAATAGTAACATCTATATCTTCCATTTCAGTGGGTGCAATATCATGCATAATTTATTTATATAAGTCATAGGGTATTGTACTAGCACTAGTACCCATATCACATAAGCCATGATAACAATGATCTCCTATTTTAACAGAAATAACAGGCATGCCTACAACAGGTCTATGTATCTTAGCATCTAGTCTAGCAATATTAGCAGTCTCACCACAGAAATAAATAACATGCCCATCTAAATTATCATCCAAGAGATCTTTAACCATAGCAATACTAGGTTCAACTTTTATTTGCTCAGGAGATGTATAAGTCCTAGTATTACTCTTACGAACAACAGTCGAAGTTTTAGCATGATCCTTTATCCTAACAGGAAAAGGAGGTTTCTCAACATAAGTAGTAGGAACAATAGGATCACTATAAGTGACAGTCTTTTCTTCAACTGTAATAGGTGCAACTACTTTTACTTCAATGGGAGGATTATATTTAAACCAATTCTCCTTAGGGAGATCAACGTGAGTAGCAAAAGATTCACAGAAAGCAGCTACTATCTCAGAGTCAAGTCCATACTTAGCGCTAAATCCACGAAAAACATCGGTATCCATAAAAGATTTAACACAATCAACCTTAGGTGTCATACCTGACTCCTTACCATCGTCGGAACCCCAATCTTCAGAGTTGCGTTTAATTCTTTCCAATAAATCCCATTTGAATTCAATAGTCTTCAGCATATAAGAACCAGCACAGGAAGTATCAAGCATGTTGCGATCATTGGGAGAAAGCCGAGCATAAAATTTTTGAATAATCATTTCTCTGGAGAGCTCATGATTGGGGCATGAATATAACATTGATTTAAGCCTCCCCCAAGCTTGAGCGATGCTTTCTCCTTCGCGAGGCCAGAAATTATATATGTAATTACGATCATGATGAACAAGATGCATATGATAGAACTTCTGATGAAATTCCAACTTCAATCGTTTATAATTCCAAGATCCCGTATCATCACATAGCTTATACCATGTCAATGCATCTCCATTCAAAGATAAAGGGAAGACCTTCATTTTGACAACATCATCGGGAATACCTGCAAGCTTAAATAATCCACAAACTTCATCCACAAAGATAAGGTGTAAATCGGGATGCAATGTTCCATTTCCTCCAAATGGATTAGCTAGCAGTTTCTCTATCATACCCAAAGGAATCTCAAAGTAAATATTTTCAGTAGGTTCAGTAGGTTGAGGAGCAACTCTTTGCTCTTCTGGTCGGGGTGAGGATACCCTGAACAAGCCCCTCAAAGGATCAGTTTCCATAGTAACAAGTGACAGAAAATTTTAGCACACTATATAAATGTTTCCTTACCAAGTTCCACTCACCAAAGGCGCTACACTCCCCGGCTACGGCGCCAGAAAAGAGTCTTGATGACCCACAAGTATATGGGATCTATCATAGTCCTTTCAATAAGTAAGAGTGTCGAACCCAACGAGGAGCAGAAGGAAATGACAAGCGGTTTTCAGTAAGGTTTTCTCTGCAAGCACTGAAAATGTAGGTAACAGATAGTTTTGTGATAAGATAAATTGTAACGAGTAACAAGCAATGAAAGTAAATAAAGTGCAGCAAGGTGGCCCAACCCTTTTTGTAGCAAAGGACAAGCCTGGACAATTTCTTATAATGAGAAAAGAGCTCCCGAGGACACATGGGAATTATCGTCAAGCTAGTTTTCATCACGCTCATATGGTTCGCGTTCGGTACTTTGATAATTTGATATGTGGGTGGAGCGGTGCTTGGGTACTGCCCTTACTTGGACAAGCATCCCATTTATGATTAACCCCTATTGCAAGTATCCACAACTACAAAAGAAGTATTAAGGTAAACCTAACCACAACATTAAACATATGGATCCAAATCGGCCCCTTACGAAGCAACGCATAAACTAGAGTTTAAGCTTTTGTCACTCTAGCAACCCATCATCTACTTATTATTCCCAATGCCTTCCTCTAGGCCCAAATAATGGTGAAGTGTCATGTAGTCAATGTTCACATAACACCACTAGAGGAAAGACAACATACATCTCATCAAAATGTCGAACGAATGCCAAATTCACATGACTACTAATAGCAAGACTTCACCCATGTCCTCAGGAACAAACGTAACTACTCACAAAGCATATTCATGTTCATAATCAGAGGAGTAATAATATGCATAAAGGATCTGAACATATGATCTTCCACCAAGTAAACCAATTAGCATCAACTACAAGGAGTAATCAACACTACTAGCAACCCACAGGTACCAATTTGTGGTTTTGATACAAGATTGGATACAAGAGATGAACTAGGGTTTTGAGAGGAGATGGTGCTGGTGAAGATGTTGATGGAGATTGACCCCCTCCCGATGAGAGGATCATTGGTGATGACGATGGTGATGATTTCCCCCTCCCGGAGGGAAGTTTCCCCGCCAGAACAGCTCTGCCGGAGCTCTAGATTGGTTCCGCCAAGGTTCCGCCTCGTGGCGGCGGAGTTTCGTCCCGTAAGCTTGCCTCTGATTTTTTCCAGGGTAAAAGCCTTCATATAGCAGAAGATGGGCACCGGAGGGCCACCAGGGGGCCTAGGAGACAGGGGGCGCGCCCCCACCCTCCTGGCCAGGGTGTGGGCCCCCTCTGGTAGTTTCTTTGCTCAATAATTCTTATTAATTCCAAAACTGACTTCCGTGGAGTTTTAGGATTTTTGGAGCTGTCCAGAATAGGTTTCCAATATTTGCTCCTTTTTCAGCCAGAATTCCAGCTGTCGGCATTCCCCCTCTTCATGGTAAACCTTGTAAAATAAGAGAGAATAGCCATAAGTATTGAGATATAATGTGTAATAACAACCCATAATGCAATAAATATTGATATAAAAGCATGATGCAAAATGGACGTATCAATAGTCAACTTATTTATCTGCCCTAAATTAACATCAATACACATATAATAACCACAAATACACCCTGATAGTAGAAGCTATATTACCGCCTAGGACGCTTAAGCACCGCCTAGGCACTAGGCGAAGGCCAACCGCCTCGCTTACGCCTACCGCTTTTTCCAACCTTGCCTGCTACATTAGTGATCTCCAGCATGGCGGAGGGTCTCTAATGATAGGGAATTGAGGTCGAGCAAGTAAGCCCACACCCGTGAATATTCGAGTTTTCCTCATACTTGTTCTCCTTGCCGACGGGTCCATCAAGACGATCCAAAGCTACTCGACATGGAGTTTTTGGTACATACTTCTATTAACCATGTCTACCTTGATATGTGGTTGCATGTTGCATATGGTGTCTATCTTGTAATGCTTCTAATTAGGGTAAATTGCATCTGCTTAGTTAACACATTATACCTGTAAATATGACATGTCTTCCTATTTTTGGTACATACTACGTCTTTCTATTAACCATGTTCTTACATCATACTAATTTTCTTGTGTATCCCTCATCAATCACTTCTGTCGAGACACCTTCAAGTTGACAGTGTAATATTGGTTGCATCTTGCATATCATTTCAAACATGTATTGCCTCTAATTTGTTGAAGTGCCACTTATAATGAGACACATCTAACTTGGTAGAGTGATTTTGGTTGGATCTTTCGTATGGTGTTTAGATTGCATTGCTTCCAATTTGTTGAAATGCCTCATGCTTACGTTTTTCATACATATTCCATCCTCCTACAATGTGGTTGCCTTACATAAAAGTTGTGTTTGTCAGTATCATGCATCAACGAATTTGGAAGTGCGAATTTCATTCCTTTTTCTTGTGTGTTTACTTGACAAGGCAAAATCTAAAAGGACGAAGGCACGGCATGATGGTGGTCCTTTGGAGCAACCGAAACAGATGACCTCTGCAGATTCTCCTGCTACTCTTACTCCAGTGCAAGTTCCAAAACTCACCCCCCTACTCCACAGCCCCAGGTGCATGCTCTAACATGGCAGTGTGATATCTGGTTGCATGTTGCATATGGTGTCTAGCTTGTATTGCTCCTAATTTATTAAATTGCATCTCCTTAGCTTACACATTATACATGTGAATATGACACACCTTTCTATTTTGGTACATACTACATCTGCCTATCACACCATGTTCTTACATCAAACTACTGTTCTTGTGTATCCTGCATCTATCACTTATGATGAGACAGTCACGCCCGTGGGTTAGTACGAGATGCGCTACTCTTATAAAGAGTGCAGTTTCATCCTCCCCACATGATTCTCAAGAAACAACAAGCCTAAATGAAGATATTGAACGTAGCTCTGTACTTGGAGACCAAATTTACCCTACACCAACATCGCAGGTGGTTGCTCTAACTTCGCAATGTGATATGTGGATGCATGTTGCATACGGTGTCTAACTTGTAATGCTTCTAATTAGGGTAAATTGCATCTGCTTAGTTTACACATTATACCTGTGAATATGACATTTCTTCCTATTTTTGGTACATAATACATCTATCTGTTAACCATGTTCTTACATGAAACTACCTCTCTTCTATATCCTGCGTCAATCACTTACGATGAGACACCTTTATTCGTTGCATATTGCATATGATTTCTAGCATGTTGCCATGTATTGCTTCAAATTTGGTCAATACATTTATGACGGTCGTTTATGGGCCGAAAGTTTCAAGGGCCAAAAAATGGGCCCAAATGAAGCAGGACCTTTAACAGGCCGGAAACACACCGGCCCGTAATTCGGCCCAAATACTTAGTGGACTGTTAGCGGGCCAGAAGTGGCCATGGGCTGCGATGTTGAAAAGTTTAGAATGGGCCGTTGACGGGCCGATTTGACAATAGCCATACGGGCCTTAACTATGAATGGGTCGTCTGCAAGTAGGCCGTTAATGGGCCAACCCGCTAATTTTGACTAGGCCAGTCTTTTTAACCTAAATGGGTCGTCGTTGGGCTTTGCCATGTGCCGACGTATCATAGGCGCCTCCTGTCCATTGGGCAGTTGACTGTCCTTTTTGGGTGCTGACACCTGGTTCCTCTGGCCAATGAGAAATTTACATGTGGAAAATCCCCATTGGTTGTGGCTGTTAGCAGGTGACGGTGTCCTGGACTAGGGGTTACTCAACGCGTCGTCTCCCGATCAGTTGGATTGGGCCGAGGACCCCCATGGCCGTATACTCATGGGCCAGTCCGGACAGCTGCCGCATACAAGGAAGAATCCACAAGACTTGGCGATCAAGACAAGGACTCCTCCCCCACCGGCGTATTCAGCTAGGACTCTTGTTATCCTAGGCCTCTGGTGCATTATATAAACCGGGGCCAAGCTAGTCGATAGACATATACAACAATCATACCATAGGCTAGCTTCTAGGGTTTAGCCTCTCTGATCTCGTGGTAGATCAACTCTTGTACTACCCATATCATCAATATTAATCAAGCAGGAGTAGGGTTTTACCTCCATCGAGAGGGCCCGAACATGGGTAAACATTGTGTCCCTTGCCTCCTGTTACCATTGATCCTAAGACGCACTGCTTGGGACCCCCTACCCGAGATCCGCCGGTTTTGACACCGACAACGGGTTATCGGATCCAAAACGGACCCGATAGCTTAACGGCGACCCGTTACGGTGGATGCCACATGTCAGTCACCCTTGACAAAAGCACTTCTATGACACACGATTTATCGTCATGAAAGTGGACACTTCCGTGATGATAATTTTGGTAATGTCATGGAACACTTCTACGATAGCACAGGTATGACTATCTTGATTCTGTCATGAAATTGTCATGGATGTACATGCATGACAAAAAAGTGACCTACTGTGACAAACACGTATCATCACGGAAGTGTATTTTTTTGTACTGGTGGCCATGAGCACGGGGCCGATGCCGCAGGTCGTCGCCAGGGCCGACTCCTCCTCTGCTCTGCCACCTCTCTCCTTCCCGCCGGGGTTTTCACCCCGGCCTCGGTTCGCTGCGACTGTGCAAGCTCCGGTGAGTCAAACCCCCTCAATGTTGCGCGTAGATGTAGATTAGGGGTTTATTTCTTAGGCATGTGTTATTACTTAGTGGATTTAATAGGATTAGATAGGATTCGAGTAGATCCGATTGGATGCGATCCCAATCGAATCCAATCGAACTGATCTGTTCTTGTTTCCTACATTGTGTGTCCTAGGATAATTTTCTTTTGCTACTGCTACTGTGTCCTAGGATATGTGTTCATGCTAGTAGTTGTGTTCATGTTATAATCCCCAATGGTAGTGTGCTTTGCTAGGATCTGTGTTCATGGTAGGGTCTTGCTAGGATCTGTGTTCATGCAAATGGTGTATTCATGTTCATGTTGTTGTTCATGTTGCTACATACATGTTCAAGTTAGGGTTTGTGTCGATTGTTATACGTGCATGTAGTATGACCATTTTAGGATGCTGCCAAATGTGCATGGGTGCACATGAGTGCTATTGGCACTTCATGTTGCTATTTTTAGATGTTTCCATGCTTAGGATAGTGCACTAATGAGTGGCAGTTGCAGAAAAGCAGATGTCACTGATCAGTGGCATTTGCTCATGGGCAAGTACCACTCAGTGGCATTTGCCCAACATCAAGTGCCATTGATTGCCACTGATTAGTGGACTTGCCCAACAGCAAGTGCCACTGATCAGTGGCATATGCCCAACAGCAAGTGCCATTGATATGTGGCATTTGGCAAAGAGTTTATGCATTAATCAGTGGCATTTGCTCTTGGGCAAATGTCTTTGATCAGTGCCATTTTGCAAAGAGTTTGTGCACCAATACTTGTCATCTTACCTGATGACAAGATATTGAAGAGTGACTGGAATGTGGCGGGTGGAGGAGCTCAGGTGGTGGCCGGAGCTGAGGGCGCCAAGGATTTCATCCCCACGAACAGGTGGCTCGGGACGGTGGACCTGCCTGGCAGGACCGCCTTCATGAGCCTGCCTCGTTCAAGGGGACGATCTCCGAGGCAGGGCCACGAGGAGGGGGCCCGGGAGCTGCTGCGCTTCTACTAGCAGATCAAGGACAAGGAGGACCTCGCCATGCTCGTCGTCCCTCGCAAGTTCGTGGAGATGATGAACACCTAGCTGGTCATCAAGCGGCTCCTGCACGTGGTCAGGCTGTCGACGAACAAGCGGTGCATGTTCTGGGTGCAGGTCCAGAACTTCGAGGTGCACATGGTGCTTGGCCGGGGCTGGAACTACTTTTGCCGCCACCATCGGATCGTCCCCAGCGACCTCGTCGTTATGCGCATCTCAGGACTCGGACTGAAGGTTCAGATCTACAACCACGACTCCTCGGTCATGTGCAGGTTTTGTTGCAGCAGGCACAACTACGTTGGTGACACTAAGCATGCAATGTAGTGAAGTAAGGTGTTAGTGTTGAACTTTTATGGTGTGTGGCTAGACTTATGGTACTTGTTTTGAGAACTTGTTTATATTTTGGCCAGGAGCAGCACCCTGACGTGGAGCAGGGAAGGAGGATGCTCCATTGTTAATCTTAAGTAGTTTGCTGTCATTTCCTTACTTGCTTTGTTTGATTTCATTTGGTTGCTTGTTTTGTTTGATCTCATATGTGCTTGCTGTTGTGCTGATTATGTGGTGGTAAGGCCACCACATTTGAATGGGGTGAGCAGAACACAAACGATGCTTGCAACCAAATAACCGAAGTTTGCATCTGCTCACACCCTAAGCACAAAAACGGCAACCAAACAACGGGGGGGGGGGGGGGGGGTAAGTGCCCCTCCATGCGATGCAGACAACCAAACAAGTTGCATCTTTTGCATATGAGGCTGCATTTTAAGAATCAGGCTGACTGGAGATGGATATGCAATGCAGCTACTGTTGCAAACTGGAACCAAACCGCCCTTAGTGTTTGTGTCCTACTCACAAAAGCAAGGCGGTGGAGACTCTGTGGAAATGGAACGAGATTCTTCTTATCTAGCCCCTACTCCGGCGGTGCTTCTAACATCGTCGGAGAACATGCGAAGGTTTGTCTTCGGCGGATCTCGCAGGATTGGGCCGGCGTTTGTCTTCGGTGGACCTAGATGGATTCGGTCTTTGTTCGTCTGTATTTCTGTGTCTACAAATTGGATTCTTTTAATCTACGCTTCTCTTCATCGGCGACGGTTTGGTCCTGTAAGGCCTTAGCACGGCGACTTTCCGACTGTCTACTACAGTAAGGTTTGCCCGACTTTGGTGAAGGAGGAACGTTGATGGCGGTGCACCTTCGGCTCGCTCCGGTATTAGGTGGTCTATGAGTAATTTTTACTTGAGAAGAGAGTGTCAATTTTATGAATTTCCTCGCGGTTCTGGTCGGACACCAAAGGCGAAGTCCTGTCCAAACCGGGGACGGACTGGTCTACCTCTTCGCCGCGAGCCCATCTACCCGCGGCTTTCCCTTTCCTTGAAGCACGCACGAGGGGAACACAAACGAAACCCACCCTCCCCGTCCGTACGTCTCTCGCCCCCTCCACCCGTCGCCGCCGCCGTCGCCCCCCTCCCCGATTCGAGGGCGCCCCGGCCCTTGCTCCCGCCCCAGCCTCCGCTCGCCGGCCGCGCCGACCCCCTAGAGCTCGCCAGCACCGCCACCACCACCACGGTGGCCACTCCTCCGCGGCGCGCGCTGGTGGGCGATGCGATCGGATGAGGTGTGGGCGGCGGCGGCGGCGGTGCTACGTGGAGAAGAGGAGGAGGAGGAGGTGGTGGTCCAGCTTCCCCGCGGCGGCGCCGCACCAGCCCTACGGAGCGGAGGCCGGTGATGGCCCCCACCGCGGAGCCGGCGTCCGCGGCGCCGCCGCGGCGCCCGCGCTCGGGCCCGCCCCCCGGGCTCAAGAACCTCGGCAACACCTGCTACCTCAACAGCGTGCTCCAGTGCCTCGCCTCCACGCCTCCGCTCGCCAGCTTCTGCCTCGCCTCCCGCCACTCCAATCTATGTACCAAACCCTAGCTCCCGCTTCCCCCTGCTCTAATCTGTATCTGTTGCAATTCGTCGCCGTCAGAAGCTAATTCGATATTTATGTCGGTCCGTTTGCTTTGTACAGGCAAAAAGGTGTTCCCCAACAGGGACAAGGAGTGCGCCTTCTGCGTGCTGGAGCGGCAGATTGTGCGGCAGCTTCGGGCGGAGGCAGGGGCTCTGGACTCGCCGGGGAAGGTCCTCCGCAGCCTGCCGCTCTTTGCCGAGCACTTCCGGTGGGGGCGCCAGGAGGACGCCCACGAGTTCCTGCGCTACGTCATAGACGCCTGTCACACTGCTTGCCTCCGCATACGCAAGCGCCTCCCCGTGGTAACTGCCAATGGAGACTGTGGCCCGGAGGAGGGCCGAGGTCAGGGGAGCTGTATGGTGATGAGGGAGACATTTGGCGGGGCGCTGCTCAGCCAGGTGAAGTGCCTTGTGTGCAAGGGGGAGTCGAACAAGACCGACGAGATCATGGACCTCAGCCTCGACCTGCTCGGGACCAGTTCTGTTGGGGATGCCCTTACATGCTTCTTCAAGCCTGAGGTATTGGAGGGTGCAAACAAATACAGTTGTGAAAGGTATGATACCGAGTCTTCCCAACTACTGGAAAATATGTATATTCAGAATCAACTAGGTTTTGCTATTTACTATGAGATTGAAATGCAAAAATGTTTTGGAGAAAACGTATGTTCGGTTCACTAGATTTTCAGATGAAATATTAGGATTCCATGCCAGGAAGGATTTTCATCACTCGCCCATTTTGGTTGCGAGAATCCCTATGGAAAAATGTATGGTCAACTTCCTTTTTGATGGCCATCACCAATCCATGTACTTCGGTGGCTAATTGGAGGATACAAGTATAAACAGGGAGCAAAGTGTGTTTGAGTTTTCTGAGAGAGGGCAAAGTCTTGACATGTTAAAATATGTGGAGCAGTTAATTAAGCTTCACTATTGTCTTGTAGTTTTAGTATTTCGTGGACAGATTACAATTTCTTTTGTTTGTTCTATCGCTCATCGTTCACCTATTCGCCCCCTCTTCCTCTGTATATCCAATTCCTGTGGTGTTGCATCCATTTGAATTCTTATATATTTTTCCTTTGTTATCAAACATGCATTTAAATTGTGAAATGTGGATTTTGGTATTACAGATGCAAGAAACTCACCTCAGCTCGGAAGCAAATGTTCATACTCAAGGCACCTAAGGTTCTTGTTATACAACTCAAGGTTCTAAATCTTTCCCCTGATTTCTTTATTGTGCAAAGAACTTATCTCTTCTATTTTACTTGGGTTATGCTTAAAAGGGATTGCTCATGATCTATTTCTGTTTCCATTTTTGGTGAACTGCTATTAGAGGTTCGATGGAATACATGGTGGGAAGATCAATAGGAACATAGAGTTCAAGGAAGGTCTTGTTCTTTCCGACTTCATGTATGACAAAAACCAGGTATGATACCGTTTGATTGTCACGTGGTTTAGAGTACTGTTGACATTATCCAGGTAGGCGATATTGTGGATGTAAAACTAGTCATGAAAGCAATATACTCCGCATGTAATCAGCTGCTCATGATCACATATGTTACCTTGTTGATTGATATAGTTTTACCATGCAACTTTGTTATGATTATGTTATTACAGGGTACCATCAGTTTCTAGTTAGCTCGGAACTCCTTTAGGAATTATGGGTTAGATTGACTCTCTGGTTCACTGGACCAAAGTTCAAAATCATGAACAGTGAGTTTTACGTGAATGATTTTGAAATAAACAATACGAAAAATGATGAAAACAACATAGTTCACAACAATCAAGCTCATCTTAAAAGATGTGTTGCTTAGTTCTGAAAGTTCTGTCTGAGCTAGTGTAATTGTTGAAGCAACAATTGCTCAGATCCTGGCATTTTTTTTCTATTGGTAAATTAACCTGAATGTGTAAAAAGGCAGACGTATATCACTACACATAGCAAATTTGAGCTCTGATAACTGTTTTAGCAATTTCTAAATCTCCTCAGAACACTCGATAGAGCCAAGTAATTGTAGGGAAGTAACTTTCTGTCCTGTTTTGATATTACCCAGCTCTTATCTTCTATTTTACTTATGCGCTTCTTCTCTGCTTCGGTGAAACCAGGCTGCTGATTCTGTCCCAGACAAAAAAAGGAATATACTGATTAATAAGTAACTCTCTTTAAGGTTGTGAACTGTATGTATCTGAACTAAAGCATACCTGTCTGTTTGCATGATGATCTTATAAACTGTGTCCAAGTGCTAGCTTAATTTGTTCTTAGTATGCATTAGCTATATTTCTATTTGTTTCTTTGCGGTGACAAGATAGCATTCTTGTTTCCTGACTTTATGATTTTGTTGGTGTAGACGTAGTTGGAGTTATGCAGATCAGATTTGGAATCTTGGATACAAGTTAAACTTCATGGCTCAGAAAGGAAAACCATAGAAGAGTTTTTATCTAGTTACATGCGACCGAGCTATAGAAGTGCACCCCAGTAAAAATAATGTTTGAAGTATCCTGTAAAATCTTCAAGGCGCCATTTATGCGTGCTCCCTTCTATTTAATCTTTAGTGGTAAATACAAACGGACTTCGGAAATTGTTTCTGGGTGAATGTCAGAGAGGGTCAATGTCAGTTTTTAAAACCATACATTATGTTCTCAACACTTCTAAACTTCTAATGCAGTATAACATTAAAATCTTCTAATGAATTCATTGTACCCGTTGATCTTCACGGAAGCTTTGTGGTTATCAACAAAATATCTTGTGTCTAATAAATTAGGACAATAACTAGTGCTTTGCATGCCCTTTACATGGTTATTTATACCTGAATGGAATGCGTTCTGTAGTTGATGTTTCAGTAATAGCTCGCCTGCCGGTCTCGGAATAATGCATGATTTTTTTTTACTGCATGAAGCTACAAATGCACCAACAAAGGTGCCAGTAGTGAGACCTGAGTGGGTGTGAATAGCATATCTTAATAATGTATTTTTGTTCCAAGAAACTTTTTATATTATTAATGACATTAACGAGTAGCGCCTGATTACTTTCCATATTTCCAAATATTATTTTGGATATTTTAGTGCAGTCCTTTGTCTGAACATTTGTTCACGATAACTTCTTTTGATTTTATTGCTTGGATCTGCAGGACCCACAACCGGTATATAATCTTTTTGGCAGCATCGTCCATTCAGGTTTCTCCCAAGATTCCGGTCATTACTATGCATATGTTAAGGTAAATAGGCTATTCAGTCAGTGTCTAAACTTCTTCAGTTCTATTGCCCTAACATCTTACTAAATGTTTCTGCCAAAAACATTTTGCTAAATGTACTGGGAACTTGAATTGCATGCAGGATGCTGCTGGTCGCTGGTACTGTTGTAATGATTCTCATGTCTCCCTCTCAAGCTCTCAGGACGTTTTGACTGAGAAGGTCTATATCCTATTCTATATACTGAGTTCCAAAACTCAAAAAAATAGCACAAATGGTTACTCTTCTAGTGCAGTTAAATCTTCCAACACCAATGGGAATGGCATATCAAGTGCCGCATGTAGTGAGCCCCTGAAGATACCATTAGTGAAGCAGAATGGCTCATGCTCTACTAAAGGTATTGTGCCACTACCCCTAAAGAATGGCAAGATTGCACCAGGTCTACAGTTCAAGCCGATCCACTTGAAGAATACAGGAACAGAGAAGGTTGCATCAAATGGCAAACCGCACCCCATTTTGAGAAAGCCAGAAGTTAATGAAGCCACAACACTAGTGGAATCGAACGGATGCGGACCTGGAAAATCTGCAGAACCCAGTGAAGGGTATGCTAATGATAGTATTTCCTGCGATAAGTTGGATGCTGATTCACAAAGAATGTTGCAAGGCACAGATGGAAATGGACATCCAGTTCATTTTGTTGGCCTCCAAGAGACCAGTGGTGCCAAGGCCACGTGTGCTGAAAAACCCCCTGAACAGCCATCTAGTGTTGTTACCTCAACATTGGACAAGAACATTTGTAGTTCAGAAAAGGGTCCTAAAAGTTCAGTTTTACACCCTGAAGTATCTGCTGACTCAGTCAAAGCAGTGGTGGCTTCAGCCAAGGACTTGAAGCATCATCTTGAAGAAGGAAAATTTAAGGAAATGTAAGTCTTGAATTGACAGTGTTATTGCTTTTCCTATTCGTATTTCTTTCCATGAAACACCAACTGTCCATTCAGTTGCTTTATTCTCCTCCTGTAGTTTTCAGACATTGAACAATGAACACCTTCCATGTTTACTGCTTTAGCTTTGATTATTTTGAACTGAGTCTGCACCATTGTTTACTGGTTTAGCTTTGATTATTTTGAACTGAGTCCACACCCATCGCTATGAAGATACATTAAACAACAAATATTAGGCTATCATGGTTTGAACATCGTTGAAATTTGCATTGCAAATGTGCAAGTGGTGTATGTTGCAAACTAAAGCTTATGGTTCATGCATGTCCGTTTTCAATAGGAAGTATCAACTTAAGGATCTAACGTTGCATGAAGCTTGGATAGACTAGATTCATATATTATTCAAGGATGACATGGATCGGTACTTCGTGAATAATCCCTCAGATATAAGAATTCATGCATGAAGGCTGTAACACCTTTTGAATATTCGCATCCAGCTGAACCTAATTCAGTGACTGATATGCCAGTCACTAAGCTAGCATATCTGCACTGCATGCTTCACCATTTTACTATTTTTCTTTATTATCTTTGACGCCTAGGTTTTAATTTGTGTTGTCAGCTGTAGTAATTTCATGATGCTTACTGCCTGTTTTATTAATTAAAATTTCCAGGCTTGCTGAATCAGCATCTTCTGAGCTTCGGTCCTCTGGTTGGGCAGATGATGTATGTAGTTTTATGCGTTCTGCAAAGAGGCAGTGTATACAGAACACAGGCACGTCTCAAGATAGTGAGGCAATCAGGTGAAGTGCTTTGCTCCAAGTTTTTTCTGCTTCAGCTTTATTTTTCTGTTGCTTTAAAATATATTTATATATGGAACTGTTCTTTTGCTCGTAAGATAGACAGGGTAACTTAATGCTCTGCACACTGCTATTATGGTATTTCGATTTCTTATTACTCTACTAAGCCATATCCTTGTGCCATTTAGCACTGTGTTACTCTAAAATGAGTGAATAGACACAGTAAAACATGTCTATATACATCTGATTCAGAAAAAAGTAGAACATCTTATATTTGTGAACGGAGGGAGTACCTTTGTAGGGAATCTTTTAGTTTTCTAGCTAAGTTATTTTTCGGCATCCCCAGCATATGCCAAATATGAGAATTTATTTTCCACTGTGTGTGATCATCATTACACTCGTGGGTGGTGTGTCCACATCGTCCAATGTGTCTAATATTTGTCTAATATTGTATATGTATGCTTTCTCCTGTAATGCAGGAAGCAGCTAATAAGTGATTCTGGAAGAGTATTTAGGTCCAAAATTCCAGAGTTACTGCGGGAAGATCTGATTCAATCCCTGAGATCATACTTTGAGGATAAATTTTGACTGGATGCTTAAGCTTGTGTGGGCCTTGTTTAAAAGGTAATACACAATTTACTTATATATTTTCCAACCATTGTAAAGAATCTTACGAGGGATTTTGTGTGTCATGTGTACATACATTTTTATGCTCTTCCCCTTTTGTTTCAATTTTTAATGTATCTTATGCTTGACAATTTAGGTGCCAGTGGTCTACTAGGAGCTCCATGCACGTCTGGCTTATTTTTGAGGCGTTTTGTTCCCTGAGATGAGATGAGGTTGAGAAGTAGAGCGACGTGTAAAGCTTTGCCTCCTTTTTGCTGTTGTCCCCCATGCTATACTGTAGGCTTGAAACCCCACAATCAGCACCCCTTTCTTCTGTTTCTAGCATGTAGCAGCAGACTATTTCTTATTCCCCCCCTTTGTACAATTATAAGTGGTAGACCCCCTTGTACAATTATAACTGGTAGATTAGCTCATGAATTTCTTGGGTTTTGACCCGGTCTCGAAATAAACCTGTTGATGGTTTTAATTATATATGATCGGTTACTTTCAGTTATGCTCTTCAGTTATCTTGGTGTCATTTTGCAAAATGGTTGATCGATTCCGGAGATGATGATGATCTATCAAAAGCGACATGTCGTCTGTGAATAGATGTAGACTACTCTCTCTGTAACTTCTTATAAGACGTTTTTAGAGTCCATGACAGTAAAAAAAATGTTTTATACTGTATTAAGTTAGAGAAGGAGTACAAATTATTGTTTTTCCTCATCACGTCAACAACATACCCAAATATTTGCTTGCTTTCTTCTAGGAGCAGCACGAACATATAGTGAAAGAAAGAGAAACGGTCTGCATGAACATTTAGGAGCAGCATGACATAATGCATTTCATTTTCTGCAGTACATGTCTTTGTAGGCACAGGAGAAACAGTCTGCCAAATGTTTTTATATTGCGTGTTTCAGATGATTGATTACCAGAAGGAATCATGCGTGTGGGGACTTGGCTTGGCTTCATAACAATATCTTCTTCTTTTTTGAGACATTCATAATAATATCTGGAGGCTTATGCTGCCTGTCAAGTTGCTATGATTCTGCAGTAACAATCTATGACATCTCTCCACTTAGCATTATACTTGTACTTGACTTTAAGTCAGTTTTTTTTTTGCGAGGAAGCAAGAAAGATCTTCTTCACGGACTTTTTCTTTGTTCTTTTTTTTTAGATTGGAGGAATTCCTCATATCCAAGGCAGCTCCCCACAAACACCCATATGACTATGCCCCCTTTTGAATCGACAGTAGATTGGGCTTCATAGCTACTTTCATTCTAAAGACGAATATTAGTCAATAGGCAGGCTTCTATTATTGTCATCATCCAATAGAAACACGCGTATGTTTTGTGCTTTATTGTTAAAAAAAAAATCATGGAAACAAGTTGCATGAGTTGCTCGTCTTGAAGCCGTGGGTGGTGTTGGATGTCAAACTGCTGCTCCATACAAGGCGTGTTGTGATTCAAACGAAGCTGTCATTCTGGCGCAGGCGTCGTATGGACGACGATCCAGATGAAACCGTACGTCGATAACGTCCAACCACCTCGAGCATTATCGATCGTGTGTGTGCGTGTGTGTGTGAGCTGGTACGCAGCAAGGCGCAATTCCAACGCCAGCCAACCTGTGCCCTTGGCATACACGCATGCCTGCCAGGGATGGACGCGTCCGTCCCACCCACCGAGAGCCGTGGCGGTTGCCGCCGTCACGAGCCACGCCTCGCCTCTTTCTTTCTTCTTCTGCTAGGCGGGGCGCACCGCCAACCAACCAACGAACCAAGGCGTGTGCATGGAAGTCTCTAGATGTCGACGTGACATCTTGTATGGAACACGATGCAATACTTCTCGCCCTTGCCGGAGGATTCCTAGTGCATTTGTTGGACGAAATGCGTGCGCTTTCAATGGAATCGCTCCGTGTTCATTTAGATGTACTTTAGCAAAACTGTAAAAGTAACAGGAGACAAAGGTGCTGCACTGACGAACGGATCCTCCATCACCACCCACGTCTGCACGCCGATTGTCCGTCCTGCAGCTCGCTCGGGTATCTGTGAGAGTCCAGTCCATGGAGAAGGACACGAGAAAACCCACACATTTTCCAACCCTGCACCACACCGGACCTGTCCGGTCCTATATTCCCAGGGGATGCCAAAGCGAGCCCGGTCCTAAACAAGAGGATGAAAGCAGGATGAGCAGAATCCAAAAATAGGCACTCAAACCATCCTCCAGAATTTTGCCCTGGATCAGCTGAAATTCGCTTACCACTATGTAGTATGCAACAAATTCGGACAGTGCACGTGCACCTACCCGCGGAATGTTCGATGTGAAATTCTTGCCCAAGATCGATCTTCTTTGCCCGGAACCAAGAGGAGACCAAAAGGACTAAAGGAGAGTGACAAAGTTATTAGTTTTAAAGTGTACACACAAGTTAAATACTACTGTAGTTCTTTTTGTCTCTATCTTCTCGCCTGCATTTGATCTAGAGAGTTTCCTGCCAGCCTACATTTCCTCCAGTATAATCTTATGTCCGGTTCCGACGAGGGAGGGGCGATGACGGCGGCTCGCTTCAATGCTTGTAGTCGTCGCTAGGTGGTCGATGAATCTGGATGTAATTTTCATTACTTCTGGTGTTCATTGTACTGCGATGATTGAAGATGAATAGATCGACAGTTTTTCGGAGAAAAAAAATCTAGCGAAGTTTGCTTACGTAGCTTCTTTTAGTGCTTTATTTATTTATCTTCTCATCATGGTGCTGGTAGGCCTGGCACCGACGAAAGCTATGGCCAATTCCTCTCTGAAAACTCACAATGCTCTTCGGTTCTTTTTCCTTTTTTAATTCTATCACTGGTCCTTAAGCATATAGGATAGAGTGTATGACATTTGCTTCTTAATTTTCTATATTTGCTTGTAGTTCATTTCTTATTTGTATGGCCTCGATGAGCTTATTTTTGAAAAATATTTTTGGAATGGTCCATGTTCTTCATGCTTGTGATCGATCAGTCGGGGAAGGTTATTCGGACTGCTGCACTGTACTTCTGTAGGAAATCAATAAGTTTCCTAGCTAAGTAATTATTCAGAATCCCCAGCATATGCCGAATACGAGAATTCATTTTTCGTTTTATTATGTGGGTGGATTGTCCACATCACCCAATTTGTCTAATATTGTATATAGTTTCTCCTGTAATGCAGGAAGCAGCTAATAAGTGAGTCTGGAAGAGTATTTAGGTTGAAAATTCCAGAGTTACTGCAGGAAAATCTGATTCAATCCCAGAGATCAAACGTTGAGGACAAATTTTGACCGGATTCTTAAGCTTTTGTGCGGAAGTTCTTTTAAAGGTAATCAGCAGTTTACTATATTTTTCCAAACCAGCATTGCAAAAATAATCTTATGGGTAATTTGGGTAATTTTATGTACCATGTGGACATGCATTTTATGCTCTGGCACTTTCCTGTTGGATCATGCTGATCTTCATTACTAACATGTCTTATGCTTAACAACTTAGGTGCCAGTGGAATAGTGTTTGGTGTACTACGAGCTCCTTGTGCGCGGCAGGCATATTTTTGAGGCATTTTTGTTTCCTGAGATAAATGAGGTTGAGAAGTAGAGTGACCAAAACGACGTGTAAAGCTTGGGTCCTTTTCGCTGCTGTTCCTAAGGGCATCTCCAGCCGTAGAGCCCCACAGGAGACATTTTTATCGCCCCTTGGGGGGCTGCCGGCGAAATTTTTTGCGTGCGGTCGAGAAAATATCCACTCGTTCCGCCCCCACGCACGCCCCCCCTCTCCTCGAGCTCCCCTCCTTTGCGACCGCGGCTGCTTCCTGACAACGCCGCCGCCGCCGCCGCCGCCGGCTGCTACTCTCTGCGTGGACGACTTCTGCGTCTCGCCGGCCTTCCGCGTCCGCTTCCGCCACGACGTCCCGCAGCTCGCGCGTCCGCCACGCCAGGCGACGAGGAGGAAGTAGGGCGCGCGCGTCCGCCCGGCGTCCAGGAAGCAGGGCACGGCGCCGTCCGCCACGTGACGAGGCGGGGAGGAAGCAGGGCGCGGCCGGCCCGTCCGCCACGCCGGCCATGCCGGACTCGGCGAGCGGCGACAGGGGCGTGCTCCTGGGCTGGAGCTCGACCCCAACCCGTCGGCAGCGCGGACGGGGGAGCGGAGGAGGCTGCCCG
Organism: Triticum aestivum; assembly: GCF_018294505.1. NCBI lineage: Eukaryota > Viridiplantae > Streptophyta > Magnoliopsida > Poales > Poaceae > Triticum > Triticum aestivum. The sequence goes on from NC_057795.1 coordinate 577,884,416, forward strand.
CGGCGAGCACGCCGTGCTGCGGGAGGTGGCCGCGTACCTCCTCGACCACGACCTCTGCGACAACCCTGGCGTCCATCCAGCGCTTCGTGGCTCACCACTACGACGCCGGCAAGCCTGGCTGCCGCCGCCGAGGATGGAGAGGAGAAGGAGGAGGAAGGGGGGGCGCCCGACACGCCACGTCCCACGCGCCGCCCGGCCTCCCGCCCTGGCCGCCGCTGGCCGGCGCGCCCGTGGATCCCGACCGCCGCCAATCGTGCCCGTGCGAGGGGCCGGTGCCGCCCGTGGCCGGCGCGCCCGGTGCCGGGGCCGCCCGTGGCAGGCCTCGCCACCCGCGCCCGCCCACAGCGTCGCCGGCCGCCGAGTCCTTGACGCTGGCCAAGACGGAGCTCCCCGGCGTGGCCTTCGGCTGCGGCGACACGAACGAGGACGACGGGTTCCTGGCGTGGAGGCGGCGAGCGAGGCGGGGAGGCGACAGGTGGGGAGGCGGGCCCGGGCAGAGAAAAAGGTTGGAGAGAAAGGGAGTGGGAGGCTGAATGTGGGCCAAACGCATGCAAAATCTTCTCTCTCCGCCCCCAAGAGCCCCCCGACAGGCTGGGTTTCGCCTGCGCGCGCCGGCGCTAATTTTCGCTAAATCCGGCGAAAACTGAGCTCCTGGGTCCCGGCTGGGAGAAAAATTAGGCGCCGGCGGCCAAAAAGTGCTAGTGGGGAGCATCCTAGGGGGGCCGGCTGGAGATGCTCTAATGCCGTATACTATAGGCTTGAAACCAACTCCACAATCAGCACCCCTTCCTGTTTGTAGCATGTAGTAGCAGATTAGCTCTTATTTGTGCAATTATAGCTGGTAGATTAGCTCATGAATTTCTTGGGTTTTTGACCCGTTCTCGAAATAAACCATTTTATGGTTTTAATTATAAATTGGATACTTTCAGCTGCCTGGGTGTCATTGTGCAGGACGGCTGGCGGGTTTTGGATGCAGCAGCAGCGATGCCTAAAAGCAACATCTCGTATGTCAGTGGATGTTGACTACAGATAGATAATGTTTGTTTCTACGTGACCCTCACCCAAATATCTAGTATAGTGGTTTTGTTTCCTCTTCTCAAATAAAAGGAGCGGCATGAACGTACATTTGGTGAAGAGCAAGAGATGCACATCGATCGTTTGCTATAAATAAATTGCTTTTGTATTGGCGTTTCTGCCTTGTACGTCTTGGAAGTTGGAGGGTAGGCACACGCCACTTGTCAGTCAGGCACGGGGAGGGTGCAAACCCGGTCCAAGAAATGCTTTTTGTGTGTGCTTGTAGCGTGTTTGGGATGATTACAAGAAGGAATCCTACGTGTGGGACTTGGTTCGAGAACAATATCTATGATTATCATGGCTGTCAACTTAAGAGTTTGTTGCTCTGATTCTGCACCAGCATCTCTCCACTTGACCATTATATATAAGTGATGAATCGACAGCGCGTCCCCGGACTGAACCTTGTACTTGACGCTCAGTCAGCTCTCCATTATCATCGTCGTTGTCCCAATAAAAACACGCGTATGTTGTACCGACTGTTGTTCATCATGGGAGCAACTTGCACCTGTTGCTCGTTTTTCAAACCGTGCGTGGTGTTGGATGTCAACTGCCGCTCCATTTATTTATTTTTATTCAACAAGTCGATATCCATCCATCCCCGCGTCCCGTGCAACAGCTGAACCAACAGAGAGGAAAAATGAAATGAAAGCCAAGTTTGGTGCAAGGCCCAAGCATGAACCCGGCCACCCGGGTCTGGTGGTAGCGTCGATCCGGCAGGTTTGCACGGCCCGGACGAGACCATCGGTGGACGTACGCGACGACGCCCCAACTACCTTGAGCATTATCGAGTGTGTGCGTGTGTGGTGCGTGAGCTGGTACGAAGCGAAGCAAGCAGCGAGCGCATCCCGAGTAAATAACATAAAACTACTACTTTACTGGCTAGGGTTCCAAAAAACTATCAGTTTTTAATTTTTCTCAGATACCTACCAAGCGAGTGGTCGACTGTTTCAAGAAACCCAAATCTTTGAGTGATTCAAAGTTGATCGCGATTATGACAGGTCAGGCCCGCACCTAAACGAACTGCATCTTTGACCGTTAGGTTGACCGTTAACTTACAAGTGCGGCCCACATGTCAGTGTCTCTACCTCATATTCAAACAAAAAAAATCTTCAATCCCCCGATTCTTTTCCAAATTTACAAATATGTCCTCACCTTTTACAAAACAACACCTATAAACATTGCTAAAAAGCAATCAGGTCCTTGCTGTTTTTCTGAAAAAGCAATCGGGTCCCTGTAGTTTTTCTAAAAAAGCCATCAGGTCCCTGTACATGGCCGCCGCCGCGCCATGCCGTGCTCCATGCCGCCGCCACGCACCTGCAGGACGCCCTATCCTGCTCCTTGGCCGGAGAGACGGCCGCTACTGCTGCTCCTTGGCAGCCACTGAGCCGCGGCGGCCTCTGCTGCTCCTTGGCAGCCACTGAGCCGCGGCGGCCTCTGCTGCTGCTAATTGCAGCCGCCAAGCCCCGCCTCGCGAGTTGGTGCGGCGCGTGTCCGCCGTTGCCGGTGCCACAACCAAGTTGGTGCGGCGTGTGGTGGCTTCCGGCGGCGCCCCGGTCGATCTGGCCGTTGGACCTGGTCGTTTCCGGCGGCGGCTAGCTGGTGGCTTTTGGCGGCGGCGAGCTGCTAGCTTCCGGCGGCGGAGGAGAGAGGGAGGCCGGGGAGGGGTGTTGCCGGCTTGGGAGAGGGCAGAGTCGCCGGCTCGGGAGGGGGTGTGTATCCTGCTCGTGCTCGAGAGAGAGAGAGAGAGAGAGAGAGAGAGAGAGAGAGAGAGAGAGAGAGAGAGAGAGAGAGTTCAGGGGAGGGAGAGAAGGAAAAGAGAAGGAAGAGACACTGACATTTGGGCCCCACTTGTAAGATAACGGTCAACCTAACGGTCAAACAGACAGATCGTTTAGGTGCGGGCCCGACGTGTCATAACCGCGATCAACTTTAAATCACTCGATATTTTGAGTTTTTTGAAACAGCCGACCATCCATTTGGTAAGTACCTGAGAAAAATTAAAAACTGATAGTTTTTTTGGAACCCTAACCTGTAAAATAGTAGTTTTATGCTATTTACTCGCGCATCCCCAAGGTACGACGCCAACCTGTGGAGTTGCCCCCCTTGGCATTGCATTGCGTTGGAGGGAGCGAGGGACGCGTCCGCCCGTCCCACCGACCGAGCCGCCGTTGGGCACGGTTGCGCTTTCACGCTACTCCCGCCGCCGCCGGTCGAGAGCGGCGGTGCGACGGTTGCCGTCACGAGTCACGGCACACGCGGCATGCATTTGCATGGCCTTCCCGCCAACCAACCAAGCGGCCAAGCGTGCAGGTGTGCATGCATACGGAAGAAGTCTCTAGCATAGCAAGAATAATCCTGCATTCAGCTGAAAAAAAAACTGAAAAAAAAGAGAACAATCCTGCATCCATTGAAACGGGGGCTGCACTAGTACTATACGTGTTCATCCATCCGAGTCGGGTAAACAAACAAAGATGGCCGCACTTGACTGAGAAATGACCGTAGATCTCTCCGATTTCCCAGCCCGAGAAAGATGCTCCCTGCGCACGGATGCCCGGATCTGTTAACGGACTAGGTTTAGCTGTTGCCGTTGCCGTTGCCATCCCATCATCACCCACGCACGCACGCACGCACGTCTGCACGCTCAGGCGACAGGTATCCGCGCTCTGCAGCTCGGGTATCGGCGAGAGTCCAGTCCACGCTCCTTCCTTCCACCGAGAGAACACGAGAAAACGCACACATTTTCCGACGCCCGCACGCTCCCCACCGGCGGCCGGCCCTACTCACTCTCCCTGTCGTGTCCTAGGGGGATGCCAATTGCCAAAGCGAGCCCGGTCCTAAACAAAAAGGATGAAAGCTGAATCACTCACCGCCGCCCAACCCACCCTCCAGCTCCAGCTTCTACGCATTTTGCTTTTTCTTTTTTGCGTGGAGCAGCTGAAACTTACTTAGGGCATGTACAATGGAAGCATCACCTTTCTAGTGCTTCATCTCTTCCACATAAGTAAAGATGTATGAGGCACTATTTAGTTTGTTAAACACCCAACGCATGGAGCTGCCCCATCAGGCCAATGTATGACATGTACATTCTCTTTTCCCTGTACTTCTTGTGAACGTGGATGGCTGGCTAGCCTCATCTTTCTCGCTTTTGCCCACTCTCTATTTCTTTTGTCAGCCAAGAGCCTACTTCCTCTGCAGGATCCCGTTTTAGTCTGCAAGCTACAGGTTGAGCTGAGCTGGACAATTGCAAGTGACGTATAGAGCTGAAGCATCCGTCCACAGTGGAGCGTTGGCCATGCCCTTAGGACCTCTTTGATTCATAGGATTGCAAAAACAAATGAATAGGAAAACCATAGGATTGAAATGACATGTTCATTAGATCCCTATAGGATTTGAGTTTGTTTGATTCTGTCACGGGACAAGCAAATGATTTCTTCCAACAGATTGAAGTGGATGTTAGAATTCCTCTAAAATGTAGTACACATGAATCCTTAGGAAAAAATTCTACAGGATTCAATCCTACGAATCAAACGACCAACGTAGGAAAATTTCCTAAAAACTATAATCCTTCAAAGATCCTATGAAAATCCTTTGAATCAAAGAGACCCTTAATCCCCCCACGAATCAATGAAAAATTCACACACACAAGGTTGAATCCGTGCGCCTATTTGCGATTAGTATTTACCGCGCTCCAAACAAGATTCTGTAACACCTTCAGATTCAGGTTCGTCAGGCAACTAAACCCTGAAGCGTACAACGAGTGCACTACGGTGCAACAAAGAGTTGTTGGGCCACAACCCATGTAAGCGTGCGTGAGTGAGTGTGGCCCGAGGCCAGAACTACTTAAGGGATGTTGCTCTCTCTAGACAGGCACGATGAATAGGAATAAGATCTAATCCCCCTCTCCCTGAGCTCTCCTCCTCACCTACTCCCTTCTCTGATCTCGCCCCCAATTCCCCTCTCGAACCCTAGCGCCGCCTGGGGTATTACAGTTGGTAATCAGAGCCGAAATTTTTCCCCATCCCTTCCAGGCGGCTGCATATCTCGTATCCTCTCGATCGACATGTAACATCCACCGTGTAGGTGCGAATTGCTCCGACGAATTGCACGAAATCCTGGACGGGGTTAGGTCTGATTTGGAGTGAGATAACGGCGCCGTCGTCGAAGCCCTCGGCGCGGACCCGCTACCTCCTCGACGCCATGGGAGAAACCACCGACAAGCTGCAGAAACTGCTCGAGTCGGTCATCCGCCGCCTCGGCGCAAGTCAGAAAACCGCCGACGAGTGATTCTAGGGCCAGACGTCCTTCAATGAGATGGTGTCCACCGAATTGAAACACCTAGGCAAGCAAATCGACTTGACCCAAGCCGATGTCGACGAGGCGCGCAAGGCGGCGCCCACCATGGATCCAGCCACCGCCGCCGCGGCGGAGGCCACATCACCATCGGGCCTCACTACAAATGCGGGATCATCCATCCATGGCCCCCTACACTACCCGTCGTGACCCACCACCCGCCCCCGCCTCCACCTCCTCTGCCCCTGTATACTGAAGGTACAACGCAACTTCCATTCGCGCGATTGGTAAATCATGGACCCCCATTGTTGCCCGTCAGAGCACCGATGCCGCCAGAGCCTGGCCGCGCCGGCGAACACTACACCAAACCACCCAAGCATGACTTCCCAAAGTTTGAAGGGGTTGCCCCTCGCATCTGGTTGGAGCGTTGTGTTTCTTATTTTGAGCTATACAGGGTGCCACAACACAGTTGAGTCATTACCGTGTCCTTGTACATGGAAGGACTGGCAGCTGTGTGGCTGCAATCTTACCGTCAAACGCACCCAAGATTGACATGGCAAACCTTCAGAACAGTAGTCGAGGAAGAATTCGGGCCAAAGAAATTCGAGGTTCAGATGCACCATTTGATCCAACTGAAGCAAACCAGCAGTGTACAGGAATACAAACAACAATTCGAGACTTGCATGTACCATTTGCTGTCCCTCGACCCATCGCTCAGCCCCAAGTTTTTTGTGTCTCGGTTTCTGTTGGATCTGAAAGACGAGCTTCGGCTTGGTGTTCGTTTGCAGTCGCCAACAAGTATCACTCGGGAAGCGGTATTTGCACGCATATAGGAGGAAGAACTGGAGAAGCAATGCGTTCCACGCCACCGCCAAGCACCAGTGGGACGTCCACTACCAGCCATGCCGGCCCCTGTTCAGGCTCGCGGGGTAGTACCACCTCGTCAAGGAGGCGACGATTTCGATTGTGAGCGCCAGCTGCGCGACTTCAGATGCGCCAATGGCCTCTGTTTTTGCTGCAACGACAAGTACTCGCGGGAACACCAATGCAAGCGAACCAGAGTCGTGATGATGATCGAGGTGGGTGATTTTGGTGAGATTCGGTCCGACGACACAATTCATGCTCTCCAACTGCTAGAGTCGCCAGCCGCCCAAGATGTAGAGTGTTGTTCCCTTTCTCAACATGCAATTACAGTGATGACGCCCCTTCCACCATTTGCCTCTGCGCACAGGTTGGTGATCAAGTCATGTTGCTCCTGGTCGATTCGGGAAGCACACACAACTTCATCAGTGAAGCGTTTGTCAACCATCTGGGTGCCGAAACTGAAGCTCTTCCCCCAATCTCTATACGGGTTGCAAACGACCAGCTCCTTCACTGCGATCGCGTCATCCGCAAGCTCGCCTGGCAAGTTCCGGGGCATACTTTCCACACAGATCTTCGAGTACTACAACTCAGCGCTTATGATGGAGTGTTGGGCATGGATTGGTTGGGCGCGCACAGTCCGATGAACTATCACTGGCTGAAGAAGACGATCGCATTTGAGACAGAGGGTAAGCAGGTTCAGCTACAAGGAGTTCAAACCATGGACCTAGCACCAATCTCCGAGCTCGATGTGTATGAGTTGCATCGCATGGAGGTTGCCAATGCCATTTGGATGACAACATTGGTGACTATGGAATCATCGATCAAGGCACCACCAGCCCTTGTACCACCCAAGATTCAGAAAGTGCTACAAGAATATGCAGATGTGTTCGCCGAACCCAAAGCTCTGCCACCGCGTCGTCAGTATGACCACAGGATCAATCTGGAGCCAGGTGTACCACCAATCAACACCCGCCTCTATCATTACTCCCCAGCTCTAAAGGATGAAATAGCGAAGCAGGTCTATGACATGCTCGACTTTGGCGTGATCGTGCACAGCATGAGTCCCTATGCTGCTCCTGTCCAATTGGTGAAGAAGAAGGACGGTAGATGGTGGTTTTGTATCAATTTCCGCTGCCTCAATCAGGTTACCGTGAAGAACAAATTCCCTCTCCCCGTTCGTGTTGGTAAACGTGGTAATTTCAAAAAAAAATCCTACGATCATGCAAGATCTATCTAGGAGATGCATAGCAACGAGAGGGGAGAGTGTTGTCTACGTACCCTCGTAGACCGAAAGCGGAAGCGTTATGACAACACGGTTGATGCAGCCATACGTCTTCATGATCCGACCAATCCTAGCATCAAAGGTACGGCACCTCCGTGATCTCCACACGTTCAGCTCGGTGACGTCCCACGAACTCTAGATCCAGCTGAGGTCGAGGGAGAGTTTCGTCAGCACGACAGCGTGGTGACGATGATGATGAAGTTACGGGCGCAGGGCTTCGCCTAAGCACTATGACGATATGACCGAGGTGGAAATCTATGGAGGGGGGCACCACACACGGCTAAACAATCAACTTGTGTGTTCCTGGGTGCCCCCCTGCCCCCGTATATAAAGGAGCAAGGGGGAGGCCGGCCGGCCCTCCTTGGCGCGCCCCCAAGAGGGGAATCCTACTAGGACTTCAAGTCCTAGTAGGTTTCCACCTAAAGGGAGAGGGAGGGAAGGAAGGAGAGGGAGAGGGGAAGGGAAAGGGGGGCGCCGCCCCCCTTCCTTGTCCTATTTGGACTCAAGGGGGAGGGGACGCACGGCCTGCCCTCGCCGCCCCTCTCTCTCTCCACTAAGGCCCATCGAGGCCCATTAGTTCCCCCGGGGTTTCCGATAACCCTCCGACACTCCTGTTTTATCCGGAACATTTCCGGTGTCCGAATATAGTCATCCAATATATCAATCTGTATGTATCAACCACTTCAAGACTCCTTGTCATGTCCGTGATCACATCTGGGACTCCGAACAACCTTTGGTACATCATATCACATAAACTCATAATACCAATCATCATCGACGTTAAGCGTGCGGACCCTACGGGTTCGAGAACTATGTAGACATGACCGAGACACGTCTCTGGTCAATAACCAATAGCGGAACCTGGATGCTCATATTGGTTCCTACATATTCTACGAAGATCTTTATTGGTCAAACCGCATAACCACATACGTTGTTCCCTTTGTCATCGGTATGTTACTTGCCCAAGACTCGATCGTCGGTATCATCATACCTAGTTCAATCTCGTTACCAGCAAGTCTCTTTACTCATTCCATAATACTTCATCCCATAAGTAACTCATTAGTCACAATGCTTGCAAGGCTTATAGTGATGAGTATTACCGAGAGGGCCCAGAGATACCTCTCCGAAATATGGAGTGACAAATAGTAATCTCGATCTATGCCATCCCAACAAACACCTTCAGGGACACATGTAGAGCACCTTTATAATCACCCATTTATATTGTGACGTTTGGTAGCACACAAAGTGTTCCACTGGTATTCGGGAGTTGCATAATCTCATAGTCTGAGGAACTTGTATATGTCATGAAGAAAGCAATAGCAATGAAACTGACACGATCATAATGTTAAGCTAAAGGATGGGTCATGTCCATCACATCATGCTCCTAATGATGTGATCCCACTCATCAAATGACAACACATGTCTATGGTTAGGAAACATAACCATCTTTGATTAACGAGCTAGTCAAGTAGAGGCATACTAGGGACTATATGTTTTGTCTATGTATTCACACATGTACATGCATAATAAATATTAATCATGAATTAAGGAAATAAATAATAACTTTATTATTGCCTTAGGGCACATTTCCTTCAGTCTCCCACTCGCACTAGAGTCAATAATCTAGATTACATAGTAATGATCCTAACACCTATGGAGCTTTGGTGTTGATCATGTTTTGCTCATGGAAGAGGCTTAGTCAACGGGTCTGCAACATTCAGATCTGTGTGTATCTTGCAAATCTCTATGTCCCCTTCCGACACTTGATGACGGATGGAATTGAAGCGTCTCTTGATGTGCTTGGTTCTCTTGTGAAATATGGATTCCTTTGCCAAGGCAATTGCACCAGTATTGTCACAAAAGATTTTCATTGGACCCGATTCACTAGGTATGACACCTAGATCGGATATGAACTCCTTCATTTGCTGCTTCCGAAGCAGCAATGTACTCCGCTTCACACGTAGATCCCACCACGACGCTCTGCTTGGAACTGCACCAACTGACAGCTCCTCCATTCAATAAACATATGTATCCGGTTTGCGACTTAGAGTCATCCGGATCAGTGTCAAAGCTTGCATCGACGTAACCGTTATGACGAGCTCTTTTTCACCTCCATAAACAAGAAACATATCCTTAGTCATTTTCAGGTATTTCAGGATGTTCTTGACTGCTGTCCAGTGCTCCACTCCGAGATTACTTTGATACCTTCCTGCTATGCTTATAGCAAGACATACATCAGGTCTGGTACACAACATTGCATACATGATAGAACCTATGGCTGAAGCATAGGGAATGAATTTCATTTTCTCTCTATCTTCTGCAGTGGTCAGGCATTGAGTCTAACTCAACTTCACACCTTGTAACACAGGCAAGAACCCTTTCTTTGACTGATCCAGTTTGAACTTCTTCAAAACTTTATCAAGGTATGTGCTTTGTGAAAGTCCAATTAAGCCTCTTGATCTATCTCTATAGATCTTGATGCCCAATATATAAGCAGGTTCACCAAGGTATTTCATGGAAAAACTCTTATTCAGCTATCCCTTTATGCTATCCAGAAATTCTATATCATTTCCAGTCAACAATATGTCATCCACATATAATATCAGAAATGCTACAGAGCTCCCACTCACTTTCTTGTAAATACATGCTTCTCCAAAAGTCTGTATAAAACCATATACTTTGATCACAGTATCAAAGCATTTATTGCAACTCCGAGAGGCTTGCACCAGTCCATAAATGGATCATTGGATCTTGCACACTTTGTTAGCACCCTTTGGATCAACAAAACCTTATGGTTAAATCATAAACAACTCTTCTTCCAGAAATCCATTCAGGAATGCGGTTTTTACATCCATTTGCCAAATTTCATAATCATAAAATGCAGCAATTGCTAACATGATTCAGACAGACTTAAGCATCGCTATTGGTGAGAAAGTATCATCGTAGTCAACTCCTTGAACTTGTCGAAAACCTTTCGCAACAAGTCGAGCTTTGTAAACAGTAACATTACCGTCTGCGTCGGTCTTCTTCTTAAAGATCCATTTATTTTCTATGGCTTGCCGATCATCGGGCAAGTCCACCAAAGTCCACACTATGTTCTCATACATGGATCCCATCTCAGATTTCATGGCTTCAAGCCATTTTGCGGAATCTGGGCTCATCATCGCTTCCTCATAGTTCGTACGTTCATCATGGTCTAGTAACATGACTTTCAGAACAGGATTACCATACCACTCTGGTGCGGATCTTACTCTAGAAGACCTACGAGGTTCGGTAGTAACTTGGTCTGAAGCTTCATGATCATCATCATTAGCTTCCTCCCTAATTGGTGTAGGAATCACGGGAACTGATTTCTGTGATGAACTACTTTCCAATAAGGGAGAAGGTACAACTACCTCATCAAGTTCTACTTTCCTCCCACTCACTTCTTTCGAGAGAAACTCCTTCTCTAGAAAGAATCCATTCTTAGCAACAAAGATTTTGCCTTCGGATCTGTGATAGAAGGTGTACCCAACAGTTTCCTTTGGGTATCCTATGAAGACACACTTCTCCGATTTGGGTTCGAGCTTATTAGGTTGAAGCTTTTTCACATAAGCATCGCAGCCCCAAACTTTAAGAAACGACAACTTTGGTTTCTTGCCAAACCACAGTTCATAAGGCGTCGTCTCAACGGATTTTGATGGTGCCCTATTTAAAGTGAATGCAGCTGATGACCCACAAGTGTAGGGGATCTGTCGTAGTCCTTTCGGTAAGTAAGAGTGTCGAACCCAACGAGGGGCAGAAGGAAATGACAAGAGGTTTTCAGTAAGGTATTCTCTGCAAGCACTGAAATTATTGGTAACAGATAGTTTCATGATAAGGAAATTTGAAACGGGTAACAAGCAATGAAAGTAAATAAGGTGCAGCAAGATGGCCCAATCCTTTTAGTAGCAAAGGACAAGCCTGTACAAGTTCTTATATGAGAAAAGCGCTCCCGAGGACACATGGGAATTATCGTCAAGCTAGTTTTCATCACGCTCAAATGATCTGTGTTCGTTACTTTGATAATTTGGTATGTGGGTGGACCGGTTCTTGGGTACTGCCCTTCCTTGGACAACCATCCCACTTATGATTAACCCCTATTGCAAGCATACGCAACTAGAAAAGAAGTATTAAGGTAAACCTAACCATAGCATGAAACATATGGATCCAAATCAGCCCCTTACGAAGCAACGCATAAACTAGGGTTTAAGCTTCTGTCACTCTAGCAACCCATCATCTACTTATTACTTTCCTATGCCTTCCTCTAGGTCCAAACAATGGTGAAGTGTCATGTAGTCGATGTTCACATAACACCACTAGAGGAGAGACAACATACATCTCATCAAAATATCGAACGAATACCAAATTCACATGACTACTTATAGCAAGACTTCTCCCATGTCCTCAGGAACAAACGTAACTACTCACAATTCACGTTCATGTTCATAACCAGAGGGGTATTAATATGCATTAAGGATCTGAACATATGATCTTCCACCAAATATACCAACTAGCATCAACTACAAGGAGTAATCAACACTACTAGCAACCCACAGGTACCAATCTGGTACAAAGATTGGATACAAGAGATGAACTAGGGTTTGAGAGGAGATGGTGCTGGTGAAGATGTTGATGGAGATTGACCCCTTCCCGATGAGAGGATCGATGGTGATGACGATGGTGATGATTTCCCCCTCTCAGAGGGATGTTTCCCCGGCAGAATAGCTCCGGAGCCCTAGATTGGTTCCGCCAAGGTTCTGCCTCGTGGCAGCGGAGTTTCATCCCGTAAGCTTGCTTATGATTTTTTCTAGGGTAAAAGACTTCATATAGTAGAAGATGGTCATCGGAGGGCTTCCAGGGGGCCCACGAGGCAGGGGGGCGCGCCCTAGGGGGGCGCCCCCACCCTCGTGGACAGGGTGTGGGCCGCCTGACGTTGATTCTTTTGCCAGCATTTTTTATTAATTCCAAAAATGACTTTCATGACTTCTGGAGGTGTGCAGAATATGTCTCTAATATTTGCTCCTTTTCCAGCCCAGAATCCCATCTGCCGTCATTCTCCCTCTTCATGTAAACCTTGTAAAATAAGAGAGGATAGGCATAAGTATTGTGATATATCGTGTAATAAAAGCCCATAATGCAATAAATATCAATATAGAAGCATGATGCAAAATGGACGTATCAATTCCCCCAAGCTTAGACCTCGCTTGTCCTCAAGCGGAAGCCGATATCGAAAAATATGTCCACATGTTTAGAGATAGAGGTGTCGATAAAATAAAATACGGACATGAAGGTATCATGGTCATTCTTATAACAACAACATATATATATATATTGTCATATGATTACTTATGCTACAGTAAAAATTTATTCACAATGTCAAGTATGAATCAAAAACTTCATTGAAAACTAACAACTATAATCTTGGTCATTGAAGCAACTGCAATTTATCATAACATTGAAAAGAGTCAATATAAGAGCTTTTCAGCAAGTCCACATACTCAACCATCATTTAGTCTTTTAGAATTGCTAACACTCACGCAATACTTATGGGTATGGAGTTTTAATCAGACACACAGAAAGATAGGGGCTTATGGTGTTGCCTCCCAACTTTTTACCTCAAGGGTAATGTCAACAATAATAGTTCATGCTAACTTACATCCAATTGGATATATATATCAGGATCTTTCCAACACAAGGTGCTTGCCAAAGGATAAAATATAAAAAGGAAAGGTGAAGATCACCATGACTCTTTCATAATGTATAAGAAAAAAATAAAAGATAGGCCCTTCGCAAAGGGAAGCAGAGGTTGTCATGTGCTTTTATGGTTGGATGCACGATATCTTAATGCAAAAGAATGTCACTTTATATTGCCACTTGTGATAGAGACCTTTATTATGCAGTCTGTCGCTTTTATTACTTCCATATCACAAGATCGTATAAAGCTTATTTTCTCCACACTAATAAGTCATACATATTTAGAGAACAATTTTTATTGCATGCAACATGACAACTTACTCGAAGGATCTTACTCAATCCATAGGTAGATATGGTGGACTCTCATGGCAAAACTAGTTTTAAGGACATTCGGAAACACAAGTAGTAGCTCTACTTGGTGCAAGGAATTTGGCTAGCATGAGAGGGAAATGCAAGCTCAACATGTTGGATGATCCATGACAATATACTTTATTTCAGATATAAGAAAACATAACCTATTACGTTGTCTTCCTTGTCCAACGTCAACTCTTTAGCATGTCATATTTTAGTGAGTGCTCACAATCATAAAAGATGTCCAAGATAGTGTATTTGTATGTGAGAACCTCTCTTTCTTTATTACTTCCTATTAATTGCAACGATGACCAAAACTATGTTTGGCAACTCTCAACAACTTTTATTCATCATACTCTTTATATGTGAAGTTATTACTCTCCATAAGATCAATATGATCTCTTTATTTCTTTTTATTATTTATTTTTCTTTTTATTCCCTCAAGATCATAGCAAAATAGCAAAGCCCTTGACTCAACACTAATCTTTATTATATATAGCTCACGGACTCGATTACATAGAGGGGTCATAAGGAAAAACTCAAAACTAAATCATACCAAAACTTTATTCTACTAGATCGAGATATTTCTAAAAGGATCGAACTAATTAAAATAGTAAAGATAGGAGTGTGATGGTGATATGATACCGGGGCACCTCCCCCAAGCTTGGCAGTTGCCAAGGGGAGTGCCCATACCCATGTGATTATGCCTCTTTCTTTGGGGGTGGTGATGATGTAGGCCTCTTCCTTAATTTGCATTTGAGGATAGAATTTTTCCCCCTTAGATCATCGATCTCCTGCTCAAGGCTTAATATCTTTTTGCACAATTCCTGTTTGTTCTCCTGCAAGAGACAAAAAGGGATAAACTCGATCTTAGGTTTCTTTGCTCTATCAGGGAGGCTTGACTTTTTAAACTCCACATGCATGTCCCCAGGTTGAGGTAATGGGACTTCTTCTTCATCTGAGCTCGTCTCCTCCTTTCCCTTAGGCTCATAGTCTTCTTCTTCCTCCGTGGTCCAACCATAATGGTCCCCATCCCTGTAGACCTTAGGGTCTGTAAGGTAATCAACCACATAGCTTTCTCCCTTTGAATCCTGGGACGACATATTGCTCAAGTCTGCGACGGAAACAGCTCAAGGAAAAAATAGAGGATAATTGCGTGATACGGTGGTCAAAACCTTCGGGAGATTATATAATGAATTTTTACCGACCAAAAGAAGTATCGTGCAAGAAAACGGAGTCCGGAGAGCACACGAGGTGCCCACGAGGCAGGGGGGCACGCCCTCCACCCTCGTGGACGCCTCGTGTCCTTCCCGTACTACTTCTTATTTTCCTATTTTCTTAAATAATCCAAAACGGAGAAAGATTGCTGTTAGAACTGTTTTGGAGTCGGTTTACTTACCGTACCACGTACCTATTCCTTTTTGGAGTCTGGAACGTTCTGGAAAGTGTCCCTTATGTATTCCTCCGGCGTTACGGTTTCAATAACATTAGTTTCAACATTTATTGGATTACCTGAGATATAATGTTTGATTCTTTGACCGTTCACCACCTTCGGATTTGTGCCTTCGAAGTTGTTGATTTTTATGGCACCGGAACGATAGACTTCCTCGGTAACGTAAGGGCCTTCCCATTTAGAGATAAGTTTTCCTGCAAAAAATCTTAAAATAGAGTTGAAAAGCAACATATAATCACCTACATTAAACTCACGGTTTTGTATCCTTTTGTCATTCCATCTTTTAACTTTTTCCTTAAACAGTTTGGCATTTTCATAGGCTTGAGTTCTCCATTCATCAAGTGAGATAATGTCAAATAGCCTCTTCTGACCGGCAAGTTTGAAATCATAACTGAGCTCTTTAATAGCCCAATATGCCTTATGTTCTAGTTCAAGAGGTAAGTGACATGCTTTTCCGTAAACCATTTTATATGGAGACATACCCATAGGATTTTTATATGCAGTTCTGTAAGCCCATAACGCATCATCAAGTTTCTTGGACCAATTCTTTCTAGATCTATTAACAATCTTTTGCAAAATAGACTGTGGGTGATAAGGAGATGCAATTCTATGATTAATATCATACTTAGCAAGCATTTTAAAAAAAGCACCATGAATAAAATGTGAACCACCATCAGTCATTAAGTATCTAGGGACTCCAAACCTCGGAAAAATAACTTCTTTAAGCATTTTAATAAAGGTGTTATGATCAGCACTACTAGTTGGAATAGCTTCTACCCACTTAGTAACGTAATCAACAACAACTAAAATATGTGTATACCCATTAGAGGAAGGGAATGGTCCCATATAATCAAAGCCCCAAACATCAAATGGTTCAATAACAAGAGAATAGTTCATAGGCATTTCTTGACGTCTACTAATATTACCAATTCTTTGACATTCATCACAAGATAAGACAAACTTACGGGCATCCTTGAAGAGAGTAGGCCAATAAAAACCAGATTGCAATACCTTATGTGCAATTCTATCTCCAGCGTGGTGTCCTCCATATGCCTCGGAGTGACACTTGCGTAGGATCTGTTCGTGTTCATGCTCAGGTACACAACATCTAATAACACCATCTACTCCTTCTTTATAAAGGTGTGGGTCGTCCCAGAAGTAATGTCTTAAATCATAGATTTTTTTCTTTTGCTGGTATGTAAAACTGGGTGGTATGAATTTAGCAACAATGTAATTAGCATAATCAACATACCATGGAGCAGTACGAGAAGCATTTATGACAGCTAATTGTTCATCAGGAAAGCTATCATCAATAGGTAATGGGTCATCAAGAACATTCTCTAACCTAGACAAGTTGTCTGCAACGGGGTTCTTAGCTCCCTTTCTATCAGTAATATGTAAATCAAATTCTTGTAGCAAGATAAACCATCTAATAAGTCTAGGTTTAGAATCTTTCTTTTCCATAAGATATTTAATAGCAGCATGATCAGTGTGAATAGTTACTTTAGAATCAACAATATAAGGTCCGAACTTATCACTAGCAAATACAACTGCTAGAAATTCTTTTTTAGTAGTAGCATAATTTCTCTGGGCACTTTCTAGAGTTTTACTAGCATATTGAATAATATTTAGTTTCTTATCAACTCTTTGTCCTAGAACAACACCTATGGCATAATCGCTAGCATCACACATAATTTCAAAGGGTAAATTCCAATCAGGTGGCTGAACAAATAGGTGCATAAATCAAAGCTTTCTTAAGTATTTCAAATGCTTCTACACAATCATCATCGAAAACAAAAGGAATATATTTTTGTAATAAATTGGTCAGAGGCCTAGAAATTTTAGAGAAGTCTTTAATGAATCTCCTATAAAAACGACATGACCAAGGAAACTTCTTATACCTTCAATGTCCTTAGGACACGACATCTTTTCAATGGCATCAACTTTAGCTTTATCAACTTCAATACCTCTTTCAGAATTTTTTTGCCCCAAGACAATGCTAGTGTCTTCACATCTCTACAAAACTCGATCAAGGTTGCTCAAGCAATCATCAAAAGAAGATCCATAAACGGAGAAATCATCCATGAAAACTTAGCAAATCTTTTCACAGTAGTCAGAGAATATAGCCATGATGCATCTTTGAAAGGTAGCAGGTGCATTACATAAACCAAAAGGCATACATCTATAAGCAAAAGTACCAAAAGGACAAGCAAAAGTGGTCTTTTCTTGATCCTCTGCTGACACAGGTATTTGAGAGAAACCAGAGTAACCATCTAGAAAGCAAAAATGTGTATGTTTGGATAATATTTCTAGCATTTGATCAATAAAAGGTAACGGGTAATGATCCTTTTTAGTAGCTTTATTTAATTTACGGAAATCAATTACCATCCTATAACCTGTAACAATTCTTTGTGGGATCAATTCATCTTTATCATTAGGAACGACAGTAATACCTCCCTTCTTAGGGACACAATGGACAAGACTTACCCACTTACTATCAGCAACGGGATAAATTATACCTGCCTCTAGGAGCTTTAGTATTTCCTTTCTTACCACTTCCTTCATCTTAGGATTTAGCAGTCTTTGGTGATCAATAACTGGTTTGGCGTCTTCCTCCAATTTTATTTTGTGTTGACATAGAGTGGGACTAATGCCCTTAAGATCATCAAGAGTATATCCAATAGCAGCACAGTGCTTCTTCAGTGTTTTCAATAATCTCTCATCTTCCTGCTCTAAAAGGTTAGCACTAATAATAACAAGATATATTCTCTTTTCATCAAGATAAGCATATTTAAGAGTATCAGGTAATGGTTTAAGCTCGAACACGGGATCACCCTTGGGTGGTGGAGGATCCCCTAGAATTTCAACTGGCAAGTTGTGTTTCAAAATAGGTCCTTGTTTAAAGAATACTTCATCTATTTCCCTTCTTTCATTCATGAACATATCATTTTCATGGTCTAGCAAATATTGTTCTAAAGGATCATTAGGAGGCACGGCAATAGAAGCAAGACCAATAATTTCATCCTTACTAGGCAATTCTTTATCATGGGGTTGCCTATGAAATTTAGCAAAAATAAACTCATGAGACATATCATCCAAACCAATCGTAACAATATCCTTTTTGCAATCTATCCTAGCATTAACAATATTCAAGAAGGGTCTACCAAATATAATAGGACAAAACCTATCTTGTGGAGAACCAAGAACAAGAAAATCAGCATGATATTTAACTTTCCCACACAAGACTTCAACATCTCTAACAATCCCAACTGGTGAAATAGTATCTCTATTGGCAAGCTTGATTGTAACATCTATTTCTTCTATCTCAGCAGGTGCAATATCATGCATAATTTCTGTATACAAGGAATAAGGTATTGCACTAGCACTAGCACCCATATCACATAAGCCATGATAACAATGGTCTCCTATTTTAACAGAAATAACTGGCATGTCTACAACAGGTTTATGTTTATTCTTAGAATCGGGTCTAGCAATTGTAGTAGCTTCATCACAGAGGTAAATAACATGCCCATCAATATTATCAGCCAAGAGATCTTTAACCATAGAAATACTATGTTCAACTTTAATTTGCTCAGGTGTTGTAGGTGTTTTTGTATTACTCTTATGAACCACAGTTGAAGCTTTAGCATGATCTTTTATCCTAACAGGGAAAGGGGGTTTCTCAATATAAGTAGTAGGGACAATAGGATCATTATAAGTGATAGTATTTTATTCAACTTTAATAAGTGCAACTACTTTTACTTCAGTGGGAGGATTATATTTAAACCACTTCTCCTTAGGGAGAACAACATGAGTAGCAAATGATTCACAGAAAGAAGCTACTATCTTAGAGTCAGGTCCATATTTAGTGCTAAACTCACGGAAGACATTGGTATCCATAAAAGATTTAACACAATCAAACTTAGGTGTCATACCCGACTCCTTACCTTCGTTGAGATCTCAATCTTCAGAGTTGCATTTAATTCTTTCCAATAGATCCCATTTGAATTCGGTAGTCTTCATCATAAAACACCCAACACAAGAAGTATCGAGCATGGAGCGATTGTTGAGAGAAAGCCGAGCATAATTTTTTTGAATAATCATTTCTCTTGAGAGCTCATGATTGGGGCATGAATATAACATTGACTTAAGCCTCCCCCAAGTTTGAGCAATGCTTTCTCCTTCGCGAGGCCAAAAATTATATATGTAATTACGATCACGATGAACAAGATGCATATGATAAAACTTCTGATGAAATTCCAATTTCAGTCGGTTGTAGTTCCATGATCCCATATCATCACATAGCCTAAACCATGTCAATGCCTCTCCCTTCAAACATAAAGGGAAGACCTTCTTCTTGATAACATCCTCGGGCATACCTGCAAGCTTAAATAATCCACAAACTTCATCCACATAGATTAGGTGCAAGTCGGGATGTAATGTTCCATCTCATGTAATAGGATTAGCTAGCAGTTTCTCTACCATACCTGAAGGAATTTTAAAGTAAACATTTTCAGTAGGTTCAGTAGGTTGAGGAGAAACTCTTTGCTCTACTGGTCGGGGTGAAGATACCCCGAACAAGCCCCTCAAAGGATTATGTTCCATCGTAACAAGTGACAGTAAATTTCAGCACACTATATAATTTTTTCCTTACCAAGTTCCACTTAACAAAGGCGCTTCACTCCCCGACAACGGCGCCAGAAAAGAGTCTTGATGACCCACAAGTGTAGGGGATCTATCATAGTCCTTTCGATAAGTAAGAGTGTCGAACCCAACGAGGAGCAGAAGGAAATGACAAGCGGTTTTTAGTAAGGTATTCTCTGCAAGCACTGAAATTATCGGTAACATATAGTTTTGTGATAAGGTAATTTGTAACGGGTAACAAGCAATGAAAGTAAATAAGGTGCAGCAAGATGGCCCAATCCTTTTTGTAGCAAAGGACAAGCCTGGACAAGTTCTTATATGATAAAAGCGCTCCCGAGGACACATGGGAATTATCGTCATGCTAGTTTTCATCACGCTCAAATGATTCGCGTTCGTTACTTTGATAATTTGGTATGTGGGTGGACCGGTGCTTGGGTACTGCCCTTGCTTGGACAAGCATCCCACTTATGATTAACCCCTATTGCAAGCATCCGCAACTGCAAAAGAAGTATTAAGGTAAACCTAACCATAGCATGAAACATATGGATCCAAATCAGCCCCTTACGAAGCAACGCATAAACTAGGGTTTAAGCTTCTGTCACTCTAGCAACCCATCATCTACTTATTACTTCCCAATGCCTTCCTCTAGGCCCAAACAATGGTGAAGTGTCATGTAGTCTACGTTCACATAACACCACTAGAGGAGAGACAACATACATCTCATCAAAATATCGAACGAATACCAAATTCACATGACTACTTATAGCAAGACTTCTCCCATGTCCTCAGGAACAAATGTAACTACTCACAATTCATGTTCATGTTCATAACCAGAGGGGTATTAATATGCATTAAGGATCTGAACATATGATCTTCCACCAAATAAACCAACTAGCATCAACTACAAGGAGTAATCAACACTACTAGCAACCCACATGTACCAATCTGAGGTTTTGGTACAAAGATTGGATACAAGAGATGAACTAGGGTTTGCGAGGAGATGGTGTTGGTGAAGAGGATGGAGATTGACCCCCTCCCGATGAGAGGATCGATGGTGATGACTATGGTGATGATTTCCCCCTCCCAGAGGGATGTTTCCCTGGTAGAACAGCTCCACCGGAACCCTAGATTGGTTCCGCCAAGGTTCCGCCTCGTGGAGGCGGAGTTTTGTCCCGTAAGCTTGCTTATGATTTTTCTAGGGTAAAAGACTTCATATAGCAGAAGATGGTCATCGGAGGGCTTCCAGGGGGCCCACGAGGCAGGGGGGCACGCCCTAGGGGGGCGCGGCCCCCACCCTTGTGGACAGGGTGTGGGACCCCTCATGTTGATTCTTTCACCAACATTTTTTATTAATTCCAAAAATGACTTTCGTGGAGTTTCGGGACTTTTGGAGCTGTGCAGAATAGGTATCTAATATTTGCTCCTTTTCCAGCCCAGGATCCCAGCTGCTGGCATTCTCCCTCTTCATGTAAACCTTGTAAAACAAGAGAGGATAGGCATAAGTATTGTGATATATCATGTAATAACAGCCCATAATGCAATAAATATCAATATAGAAGCATGATGCAAAATGGACGTATCTGCAGCCGTCTCTAAAGCATAACCCCAAAACGATAGCGGTAAATCAGTAAGAGACATCATAGATTGCACCATATCCAATAAAGTATGGTTACGACGTTCGGACACACCATTTCGCTGTGGTGTTCCAGGTGGCGTTAATTGTGAAACTAACCCATGTTGTTTCAAATGAAGACCAAACTAGTAACTCAAATATTCTCCTCCATGATCAGATCATAGAAACTTTATTTTCTTGTTACGATGATTTTCCACTTCACTCTGAAATTCTTTGAACTTTTCAAATGTTTCAGACTTATGCTTCATTAAGTAGATATAACCATATCTGCTCAAATCATCTGTGAAGGTAAGAAAATAATGATACCCACCACGAGCCTCAATACTCATTGGACCGCATACGTCGGTATGTATTATTTCCAACAAGTCAGTAGCTTGTTCCATTATTCCGGAGAATGGAGTTTTAGTCATCTTGTCCATAAGGCACGGTTCGCAAGCACCAAGTGATTCCAAAAGTCCATCAACATGGAGTTTCTTCATGCGCTTTACACCGATATGACCCAAACGGCAGTGCCACAAATAAGTTGCACTATCATTATTGAACTTATATCTTTTGGCTTTAATACTATGAATATGTGTATCACTACTATCGAGATTCAATAAAAATAGACCACTCATCAAGGGTGCATGACCATAAAAGATATTACTCATATAAATAGAACAACCATTATTCTCTGATTTAAATGAATAACCGTCTCGCATTAAACAAGATCCACATATAATGTTCATACTTAACGCTGTCACCAAATAACAATTATTCAGGTCAAAAACTAATCCCGATGGTAGATGTAGAGGTGGTGTGCCGACCGCAATCACATCGAATTTGGAACCATTTCCCACGCGCATCGTCACCTCGTACTTAGCCAATCTTCGCTTAATCCGTAGACCCTGTTTTGAGTTGCAAATATGAGCAACAGAACCAGTATCAAATACCCAGGCGCTACTGCGAGCATTAGTTAAGTACACATCAATAACATGTATATCAAATATACCTTTCACTTTGCCATCCTTCTTATCCGCCGAATACTTGGGGCAGTTCCGCTTCCAGTGACTACTCCCTTTGCAGTAGAAGCACTCAGTTTCAGGCTTAGGTCCAGACTTGGATTTCTTCTCTTGAGCAACAACCTTTTTGTTGTTCTTCTTGAAGTTCCCCTTCTTCCTTTTGCCCTTTTTCTTGAAACTAGTGGTATTATTGACCATCAACACTTGATGCTCCTTTTTGATTTCTACCTCCGCAGCCTTTAGCATTGCGAAGAGCTTTGATAGTCTTGTTCATCCCTTGCATATTATAGTTCATCACGAAGCCTTTATAGCTTGGTGGCAGTGATTGAAGAACTCTGTCAATGACACTATCATCAGGAAGATTAACTCCCAGTTGAGTCAAGTGGTTATGGTACCCAGACATTCTGAGTATGTGTTCACTGACAGAACTATTCTCCTCCATTTTGTAGCTGTAGAACTTGTTGGAGACTTCATATCTCTCAACTTGGGCATTTGCTTGAAATATTAACTTCAACTATTCAAACATCTCATATGCTCCATGACGTTCAAAACGTCTTCGAAGTCCCGATTCTAAGCCGTAAATCATGGCACACTGAACTATCGAGTAGTCATCAACACGCGTCTGCCAGGCATTCACAATGTCTTCAGTTGCGGGCGCAGGTTGTACACCTAACGGTGATTCCAGGACGTAATTCTTCTGTGCAGCAATGAGGATAATCCTCAAGTTACGGGTTGATAACCCACAAGTATAGGGGATCAATTGTAGCCTCTTTCAATAAGTAAGAGTGTCGAACCCAACGAGGAGCTAAAGGTAGAACAAATATTCCCTCAAGCTCTATCGACCATCGATACAACTCTACGCACACTTAACGTTCGCTTTACCTAGAACAAGTATGAGACTAGAAGTAATTCGTAGGTATTGTTGGATAGGTTTGCAAGATAATAAAGAGCACGTAAATATAAACTAGGGGTTGTTTAGATAAAGAAGCAATAAAGTAAATATAGCGAGTGTGGAAAAGTGGTTGTAGGAGTTGTGAAATTGTCCCTAAGCAATTGACTACTTTACTAGACCGATAGCAAGTTTTATGTGGGAGAGGCATAAGCTAACATACTTTCTCTTCTTGGATCATATTCACTTATGATTGGAACTCTAACAAGCGTCCGCAACTAGTAAATATCATTAAGATAAAACCCAACCATAGCATTAAAGTATCAAGTCCCTTTTATCCCATACGCACAACCCCCTTACTCGGGTTTATGCTTCTATCACTCAAGCAACCCACTATAAGCGAATCATGAACGTATTGCAACACCCTACAACGGGAATCCCTCACGTTTGCATGACACGGAGGGCACAATAGGACAGCAACATAACCACAAGCAAATTAAACCAATCATAGCAATTCATCAATCACTGATAGGACAACAAAAATCTACTCAGACATCATAGGATGGCAACACATTATTGGATAATAATATGAAGCATAAAGCACCATGTTCAAGTAGAGGGTACAGTGGGTTGCGGTAGAGTGGACCACTGAATATAGAGGGGGAAAGGTGATGGAGATGTTGGTGAAGATGACGGAGGTGTTGGTGTAGATCGCGGTGATGATGATGGCCCCCGGCGGCGTTCCGGTGCCACCGAAAGCAAGGGGGAGAGAACCCCCTTCTTCTTCTTCCTTGACCTTCTAACTAGATGCGAGAAGGGTTTCCCCTCTGTTGCATGGTCTCCATGGCGTGGGAGGGGCGAGAGCACCTCCGAGATTGGATCTGTCTCTGTGTCTCTCTCTGTTTCTGCGTTTCAGATTCTGCCCTTTCACCGTTTTTTATATTCCTGGAGATCCATAACTCTGATTGGGTTGTCCTTTGGACACGATTTCTATCCGAATATTGGCTTTCTTGTGGCGAAAGAAGGGCACCAACCGCCTTACAAAGTGGCCACGAGGGTCAGGGGCGTGCCCCATGCCTCGTGGGCCACTCGAGCATCGTCTCGCGTTGATTCTTCTTCCCAAAAATCATAAATATTCCAAAAAAATCTCCATCCATTTTTATTCCGTTTGGTCTCTGTTTGATATGGGGTTTCTGCGAAACAAAAAACATGCAACAAACAGGAACTGGCGCTGGGCACTGGATCAATATGTTAGTCCCAAAAATAGTATAAAAAGTTACCAAAAGTATATGAAAGTTCAATCATATTGGCATGGAACAATCAAAAATTATAGATACGACGGAGACGTATCAGCATCCCCAAGCTTAATTCCTGCTCGTCCTCGAGTAGGTAAATGTATAAAAAGATAATTTTTGATGTGGAATGCTACCTAGCATAATCTTGATCATGTCATCTAATCATGGCATGAATATTAAGACACGAGTGATTCAAGGCAATAGTCTATCATTTGACATAAAAACAATAATACTTGGGGCATCCCAGCAAACAATCATGCCTTTCAAAATATCAATGCTTCAGAATGTTATCCCTACAAAATCATATAGTCTTGTATGCTCCCTTTTCTTAACACAAGGTACCCCTCATGCCTATCCCGGTGTCAGCCAAGCAATTGGTTCATACTTTTTAATGCGCTTCAGCTTTTTCAATCCTCACGCAATACATGAGTGCAAGCCATGGATATAGCATTATAGGTGGAATAGAATATGATGGCGGGGGTTATGTGGAGAAGACAAAAAGGGAGAAAGTCTCACATCGACGCGGCTAATCAACGAGCTATGGAGATGCCCATCAATTGATGTCAATGTGAGGAGTAGGGATTGCCATGCAACAGATGCACTAGAGCTATAAGTGTATGAAAGCTCAAACTGAAACTAAGTGGGTGTGCATCCAACTTGCTTGCTCATGAAGACCTCGGGCATTTGAGGAAGCCCATCATCGGAATATACAAGCCAAGTTCTATAATGAAAATTCCCACTAGTATATGAAAGTGACAATATAGGAGACTCTCTATATGAAGAACATGGTGCTACTCTGAAGCACAAGTGTGGTAAAAGGATAGTAACATTGCCCCCTCTTTTTTCTGAATGGGCTTCTTTGGCCCCCTTTTTTTATTTAGGATTCTTTGGACTTTCCTTTTTTTATTTATTTTTCATGGGGCAATGCTCTATAATGATGATCATCACACTTTTTTTTACTTACAACTCAATATTACAACTCGATACTAGAATAAAGATATGACTCTATATGCATGCTTTCGGAAGTGTGCCGGGATGTGCAATGATAAAGCATAGCAATGATATTAAAAAATGAACAAGCCATGAAAACATCATGCTAGCTATCTTACGATCATGCAAAGCAATATGACAATGAATGCTCAGGTCATGTATATGATGATGATGGAAGTTGCATGGCAATATATCTCGGAATGGCTATGGAAGTGCCATAGGTAGGTATGGTGGCTGTTTTGAGAAAGATATAAGGAGGCTTATGTGTGATAGAGCGTATCACATCATGGGGTTTGGATGCACCGGCGAAGTTTGCACCAACTCTCGAGGTGAGAAAGGGCAATGCACGATACCGAAGAGGCTAGCAAATTGCGAAAAGGTAAGAGTGCGTATAATCCATGGACTCACATTAGTCATAAAGTACTCATATACTTATTGCAAAAGATTATTAGCCCTCGAAGCAAAGTACTACTACGCATGCCCCTAGGGGGGGGGGTTGATAGGAGTTAAGCATCGTGCGCCCCAACCTTCACGCAAAGATAAACAATCAAAATACAATGCGCGCCAATTTGGTTACATAGTTAGGAGACCATACGTGCATGCTTCGGGAATCACAAACCTTAATACGAATATCCTTACTAAACACAACCATCTACTAGAACCTCCCACATATTATCATCTCTATATCGCAAAACTATTGCAAGGAATCAAACCTATCATATTGAGTGATCTACAAGTTTTATGTAGGATTTTATGACTAACCATGTAAATGACCAATTCCTGTCATCACTCTAAATAGATATAAGTGAAGCAAGAGAGTTTAATTCTTTCTACAAAACATATGCCCACGCCCTAACAAATATAAGTGAAGCAAAAGAGCATTCTACAAATGGCGGTCTTCTATGTGAAGAGAAACAGGCAATCCAAACTTCAAAAGATATAAGTGAAGCACATGAAGCATTCTATAAAGCCATACTCAAAAGATTTAAGTGAAGTGCAATGAGAATTCTATAAATCAACCATGGACTATCTCATACCAGCATGGTGCGTAAAATAAAAGTGAAAACTAAATGCAAAATACGCTCCAAGATTTGCGCATATCACATGAACGAAATGAATCTGAAAACATACCGATACTTGTTGAAGAAAGAGGGGATGCCTTCTGGGGAATCACCAAGCTTAGATGCTTGAGTCTCCTTGAATATTTACTTGGGGTGCCGTGGGCATCCCCAAGCTTGAGCTCTTGCCTCTCCTCCTTTTCCTCATATCGAGACCTTCTCGATCATTGAACACTTCATCCACACAAAATTTCAACAGAAAACTCGGTAAGATCCGTTAGTATAATAAAGCAAATCACTACTCCAAGTACTGTTGCAAACCAATTCATATTTTGTTTTTGCATTATGTCTACTGTAATATAGCTTTTCCATGGCTTAATCCACTGATAGAAATTGATAGTTTCATCAAAACAAGTAAACTATGCATCAAAAATAGAATCTGTCAAAAACAGAACAGTCTGTAGCAATCTGAACATTCACCATACTTATGGTACCCCCAAAATTCTACCAAACTTAGGAAAAATAAATTTTTTTATAGAAATACATTTAAAAAAGAATCAGAACTGTTTGACTTTCCAGTAAAAAATGTAAAATCGCGCACTACAGCCAAAGTTTTTGTCCTGCATCACGCAAACCAACAAGCATTGTAAACATCCTAAAGGAAAACCTTGGCACATTATTTTTATAATACAATGTAATTGTACAAGGGGATAATTATTTTTGATAAAAAGTTTCTATAATTAAGATCCACAAAGTTTCCGCGAGCATGAACAAAGTTCAAGGAGCTCTCCCACTTCAACAATGCTTGTCTTTCTCACTTTCACTTTCCTTTTTGAAAAGTTTTGGGCTGTCCTCTTTATTTTTTGTTTTTAAACTATATAAAAGCACTGAAAAGAAATAGACTCTCTAAAACTTCCGGGTTGTCTCCCTGGCAGCGCTTTCTTTAAAGCCATTAAGCTAGGCATATTGTGCTCAAGTAATAGATCCACCCGGATCCCAAGGTATATCAAAGCCTATTTTAATTAACAATGATTTGTAATTTAGTAGTGAGCACAAAGTAACATATATCAAGCAATAATGAAGTCTAACTCTCTTCCTATGCATCGGCATGTCATAAAAGAACAATTCATGCACACAAAGTAAAGGCCAATGCATAGTGTAAACAGTTTCTTGTAATTTTATCATATTGGAAACATAGAGAGGTGGAGATATAGTTACTCTCTCATAATAGTTGCAATTAGGAGAAGCAAGCACATGCATATTATATCTATCAAAATCATCATATGTAGTAGTAAAACGCAACCCATCAATATAATCCTTAATAAGGGCAAACTTCTCCGATAAAGTGTAGTAGGGAGAATTCAAAGAGATAATAGGACTATCATGCGTGGGTGCAATAGCAACAATTTCATGTTTAACATAAGGAACTATAGCAAGTTCATCTCATAAGCATAATTCATATTGGCATCTTGGCCACAAGCATAGAAAGCATCATCAAAAAGTGGTATTTCAAGAGAATCAACGGGATCATAACAATCATCATAGCAATCATCCTTCGGTAAGCACGAAGGGGAATTAAACAATGTATGAGTTGAAGAGTTACTCTCAATAGAAGGTGGGCACGGGTAGCTAATCCGCCCTTCCTCGTTTTGTTCTTCGCTCTCCTCATCATCTTTTTCATCTAATGAGCTCACAGTTTCATCAATTTCTTCTTCCATAGACAACTGCAAAATATTAGTCTATTCTTGGACAGCGGAGGAGTCCTCAATATATAGTTTAACATAGGCATTAGAAGCATAATTATCATAACAATATTGAAATATGACAAAATTTTTAGATTTGTAAAGAGTAGCATCATACTTTTCAATCAAAGAAGCAATTTCATAAGCACCCTTAAAAGCAACAAATTCTTCAATTTGTTAAACATCATAGTAATTATAAACACCCTTAGCATACAAAGATACGATTCCATTATCACTAAACAAGCATTGATATGGTAGGTGTTTCTTAGGGTCTTCAGAACAACAAGTAAAATCAGAAATTTCACATAAATTCCAAGCATAGCATTGCAAACGATGAATTTGATCCAGTAAAAGTTTCGCTTTTTCAGATATGCGGTGTCGCACATAACAAGCATGCTCATCTAAAGATTTGCCCTCAACTAAGCTAGTTGGGGTTTCATCGCGAGCACGTAGGGATCGAAGATGATCCAAGTAAAAAGCTTCAGGAGTGTGATAGATTTTGAGTGGTTATTCAACCATTGGTTCAGTAGGTACCACTATTTTTTTTGGTATTTCGTGTTCCATATCCATTATTAAAGATAGAGAACAACTTAGAACAGAAAATAAAAATTACTTAGTGAAAGGATCGATATGGTTGACTAGAGGGGGGGGGGTGAATAGGCAACTAACAAATTTTAGACTTTTCTTTAACAATTTAAACCTTGCAATGAAATAGGTTGTCTAGATGTGCAACTACGTGGACAACCTATATGATGCAAAGACAATAAGCACACAAGCAAGCAATAGATACAACTCAAGTAAGCTTGCAAAAGTAAAGGGACAAGATAACCAAGAGTGGAGCCGGTGGAGAAGAGGATGTGTTACCGAAGTTCCTTCCTTTTAAGGGGAAGTACGTCTCCGTTAGAGCGGTGTGGAGGCACAATGCTCCCCAAGAAGCCACTAGGGCCACCATAATCTCCTCACGCCCTCACACAATGCGAGATGCCGTGATTCCACTATTGGAGCCCTTGAAGGCGGCAACCGGACCTTTACAAACAAGATTGGGGCTATCTCCACAACACTTGGAGGCTCCCAACAACACCACGAAGCTTCACCACAATGGAGTATGGCTTCGAGGTGACCTCAACCGTCTAGGGTGCTCAACACCCAAGAGTAACAAGATCCGCTAGGGATAAGTGGGGGGAATCAAATTTCTCTTGGTGGAAGTGAAGATCTGGGCCTTCTCAACCAATCCCGAGCAAATCAACAAGTTTGATTGGCTAGGGAGAGAGATCGGGCGAAAGTGGAGCTTGGAGCAACAATGGAGCTTTGGGGGAAAGAGGTAGGTCAACTTTGGGGAAGAAGACCCCTTTATATAGAGGGGGAATCAATCCAACCGTTATTCCACTAAGCAGCCCCGCACAGAGCGGTACTACCGGTAGGGAAGGGCGGTACTACTGCTTAGGGCGGTACTACCGCACATACCCAGCGGTACTGCCGCACTGACAGGGCCCTGACCCCAGGGCGGTACTACCGCTAGGGAAGGGCGGTACTACCGCGCTGACAGGGCCCTGACCCCAGGGCGGTACTACCGTGGGGGTAGGTGCGGTACTACCGCTTGGAGCGGTACTACTGCCACTACTACCGCCCTTAGTACCGCAAAACCCGACACGAAAAACTACGTTCTCGAATCGAGGCGGCAGTAGCCCGGAAGCACTGCGGTACTATGGTCGAAGACCACAAGTGGTACTACCGCTTGGGAGCGGTACTACCGCTCTGGGAGCGGTACTACCGCTGGGGTGCTTCGGCAGTACAACCGCTGTGGACTGCGGTACTACCGCTGGGGCAGGACAAGGCATACTCATGGAAAGAAGGCAGCTCCAATGAAGCGGAAGGAAAGCGACGGGTGTGATATGGATGTGTACGTGTTGATTCCACCCTAGCCTTACCAAAGCGGATCCCCTCTTGATAGTACGGTGACTCCTATGAAACTAGACCACCAACAACGAAATGAAGGAGCTACACCGTCTTGAATAAGAACACCGAGGGGAGATAATCGTCTCGTGCCAAAGGATGAATCTCTGAAAGAACTTAACGCACACGATTAGTCCACACAAGCATTGTCATCAATCACCAAAACATCTTGGGGATAAATATGCTCTTACAATCTCCCCCTTTTTGGTGGATTGATGACAATACGGGATTTGCACAAAGAGAGATATAGGACAAGTGCAAAAACCCCAACGTCCTAAAATGTAGATGAGCCCCCCTAGATGTGTGCTATCTAGATAAGTGCCTTGGACTGCACGGCACACATACAAGGATCAACGCTCCCCCTACATTTTAGAGACCAACCACCTAAGTGGGGTAAAATAAAGAAGCAAAGATAACTTAACAGGATAAGCATGCAACTCATAAGTTAACTTAACAGGATAAACATAGCAAAGATAACTTAACAGGATAAGCATGCAACTCATAAGCTAGATAGTGACATAGATAAAGATACTGGAAAGATAAGGTAGCATATGTCTCACACCATATGACTCGAGCTTAGGTCTTACTGACACAACTTAGGACTCACTGACACAAACCAAAAGCGAGGAAAACACAAACACAGAAGATGGAAGACACAAAGCACAAATCCCTAAACTCTCTCCCCCTTTGGCATCGAGACACCAAAAAGGAGAGGGAGTGTTGCTATGGCTCCAGGTGAGAGCAAACGAGGAACACACACATCAGAGCTCAGAGGGATCATATGCGCCACCGTCGTCAGTCTGGAAGTGCTCGGCATCAGAATCGGTCCACGGGCAGTGCTGCTAAATCCACTCCTCCTCCTCAGTAAGCTGATCCTCAGATCCACTAATCACAATAGCACCCATCTGTCGCATGAGCTACTTGTGGCGACCTCGGGCCTTCTTCTCAGCCACATGAGTCATGTACTGACCGTGAGACTCCATGCAGAACAACTTCTTCACCTTGATCTTGAGCTTCTTGGCCCAAGAGGGCTCTGCCTTAGAAGGCACGTAGTCATCATCTTCATCCTCAGCCTCAGCCCCAATCTCCTCCTCAGTCTCCATGGCAACAGCAGATGAAGGAACTCCAGTCCTAGGGGCCTGAGTGCCCCAGTTATCCTTCTTCCTCAGACGCTTGACATCCTGAGAGACCAACTCTCCAGTCTCCAGCAACACCTTGGGATAGACACGATCCCAGGCCTTCTCAATGAGAAGCATAATGAACGGACCATAAATCGGGCACTTGCGCTCGGAGATAGCAGAAAGCAGCTCAGACCACATAACATGAGAGATATCCAAGGACTCTCCGGTGTTCTGTCCCTTCTCACGCTGGCAGAAGAGAAGCATGTCCACGAGATAGGAGTGAACCTGGTCCAGATTCCCGATTCGAGGGAAAAGAGTCTCTCTGAAGATACGGTGAAGGATATCCAGATAGGCAGGCAACTCATAGGTTTCCTTCTTCGTCTCAGGGTTGATCCTCAAAGTGCAGAAGGGCCATAAAGCTTGCTTGTGAGTGGCATTGGCACGACGGTGGGGGCGAAAGCCGACAGAAGACTGAAGACCTAGATCTTCCACCCCAATCAACTCCATGAAAGCTTTCCACTTGACTGAAAGCAACTTGCCATTGGTCATCCAAGTCAGAGTCCTGTCCTCATCAGTCCCAAGGTGAACGTGGCATAGAATTGGGCCACAATATCAGCATCATAGTCCTTGTTGAATTGCATGATCCCGAGAATGTTCAGTTGAGTGCACATTTGAAGAGCTTCACCAAAGTATTCAGGATCGTTCTCCATATGCTCGGTGTCGATGGAGTGCATGTTGACATAGAGATTCTTCTTGGCTTTGAGAACATCAAAGAAGATGGCAAACTGGAACTTGTTCCAGAACGGACGGTTGACCAAAGTGGGATCTTGGTCGTCCTCATACGGGTTGCGGCGGCGCCTTGCCTAGAACTCCTTGGGCGGCATTTCTGGCATGGTTTTGCCTGTCTTTGGCTTGACCCCAGGCTTCTTCTGCAGTTGAGGAAGAGGTGGAGCACTAGAAGATCCTCCGGCAGGCTCAGTGGTGCGGTAGCGCTTGGACGAGGCACGACCAGGGTTCACACGACGAGCCTGATGCTCAGGAACCTCATCACCTGGAACCACACACACAAACACGCAAACAACTAGAAAGAACAAGCGTAAGCCACAAAACACGAGCAAAAAGATCACTGAGAGGTAGGAGCATGACGGAAATTGGTAGAGGGGCGGTAGTACCGTGACCCTTCAGTGGTAGTACCACTCTGGAGAGAGTGGTAGTACCGCTCCAAGCGGTAGTACCGCTCTGGAGAAAGCGGTAGTACCGCTCTGGAGAAAGCGGTAGTACCGCTCGAGGCGGGGAAACATCAGTTTCCTACTTTCGTGGTCAGATCCGGTACTACCATCCTACCAAATTCAAAAATACTCCAACCAAACACTAATCCAAACTGTGTAGAAGCAATCTCCATCCTACTCAAGCCTAGATCTGGCCAAAAATCTAGAGATGCAACTACTATTGCCCCTAAGAAGCTAGATTGGAAATCTAGACAAAAGGAAAAAGAGAACGGGGGCAATACCGGCATCCATGGCAAGAGGGAACGGTGGGGATCGACTCCACCGAAGGAAATGGAGAGGAGCACCCGGAGAGGGAGATCCGCCGGAGCCCTCCCGCGGCGCCGGTTGCTGAGGAGAGAGGAACAAAGCGAGGGGGCGAGCGAATGGGTATGGGGGAGAAGAAAACTCCCCCTGCCCCCGATATAACCCCCGGCCCGCGCCTCACAGCGGTAGTACCGCGCTGGAGGGCGGTAGTACCGCTAGGAGCGGTAGTACCGCTCGCCACCAGCGGTAGTACCGCTTCAGCAACCACACGGATCCTAAACCAACGGCTAACGCTCCAAAAAACGAAAGCAAGGGCAAGAGAAGGAGAAGACCAACCAGGCAGCACACACACAAACAACAGACCAGAAACCACTCAAACAAAAACAAACACACGAAACAGAGCGAGCTCTGGCCTCTCTCAGGAGAGGGCGGTGGCCGGAGCCACCTATGTTTGAGTCAATCAGTATGGCACCGCGAAGAATTATCCTTGGGCCCATGACCAAAACTCGTCTTTGAAGCACAAGTACCATCAAAAATGGCTTATGTGAAAGAGTTGATCAATTTATGCATAAAGGGGGGAGGGAGAGTTCATTGAGAGAACAACACTCCCCCTATGTCCATGCCTACATCTAAGCTAGACAACAAGTTGAGTGAGGGGGGTGTGCAAGGGTTCAAGTCACATTGCTCGAATCAATGATATTTAGCTCATGCCTTAACTCGCAAAATCTTGCTTCATCCAAGGGCTTTGTGAAAATATCTTCAAGGTTATCATGAGTGTTGACATACTTGAGCTCGATCTCTCCTCGCCTAATGTGATCCCGGATGAAATGATACCGAATCTCAATATGCTTGGTCTTGAAGTGTTGCACCGGGTTGAGAGAAATCTTGATGGCACTTTCGTTGTCACACCAAAGAGGCACTTTGTCACAAATGACACCGTATTCCTTTAAAGTTTGCCTCATCCATAAAAGTTGTGCACAACAACTACCGGCCGCCACATATTCAGCTTCGGTGGACGAGAGAGATACACAACTTTGCTTTTTGGAAGACCAACTCACCAAAGAGCACCCAAGAAACTGGCACCCTCCGGAAGTGGACTTCCTATCCACTTTGTCTCCCGCCCAATCGGAATCCGTAAATCCTTCAACCTTGAAGTTTGCCCCACTTGGGTACCATAAGACAAAGTTTGGGGTATGAGCCAAATATCGAAAGATTCGCTTGACTGCCACATAGTGACTTTCCTTCGGTGCAGCTTGAAACCGTGCACACATCCCCACACTCAACATGATATCCAGTCTAGATGCACAAAGGTAAAGCAAGGAGCCAATCATGGAGCGATATACCTTTTGATCCACCGCTTTACCATTGGGATCAATGTCAAGTTGGCACTTGGTGGGCATTGGAGTAGAGGCCGGCTTGACATCACTTAGCTTGAATCTCTTGAGCATGTCTTGAGTGTATTTGGCTTGGTTGATTAAGGTACCTTCTCTTCTTTGTTTGATATCAAAACCAAGGAAGAACTTCAACTCTCCCATTGAAGACATATTGAACTTAGAGGTCATGAGAGCGGCAAATTCTTCATTGAAAGCTTTGTTAGGGGAACCAAAGATAATGTCATCAACATATAGTTGGCATAAAAACAACTCCCCTTTGACCTTCTTAGTAAAAAGAGTGGGATCGATTAGCCCAACTTCAAATCCACGATCTTGTAACAACTCGGTAAGGTGGTCATACCACGCACGTGGGGCTTGTTTAAGGCCATAGAGTGCCTTATCGAGTTGATATACATGATCCGGAAAGAAGGGATCCTCGAACCCGGGGGGTTGCTTGACATAGACCAACTCATTAATAGGACCATTAAGAAAAGCACTTTTCACATCCATTTGTTGCAACTTAAAGTTGTGATGGGAAGCATAAGCAATCAACAAACGAATGGATTCAAGGCGAGCAACGGGAGCAAAGGTTTCACCGTAGTTGATACCCTCGACTTGGGAGTAGCCTTGTGCTACCAATCTTGCCTTGTTTCGAATTATGTTCCCATGAGCATCTTGCTTGTTCTTGAAGATCCACTTGGTTCCAATGATGTTATGGTTCCCGGAAGGCCTTGGCACCAACCTCCACACCTTGTTGTACTCGAAGTTGTTGAGTTCTTCATGCATGACATTGAGCCAATCTGAGTCTTCGAGCGCCTCATAGACCTTATGGGGTTCAACACAAGATAAAAACGCGTGATGTTCACAATAGTTTGCTAATTGTCTACAAGTGCTTACCCCCTTTCTTAGGCTTCCAACCACATTCTCCATGAGATGACCTTTGGTGGTGAGTTTGGAAGCAATCTTCGCGGCACGACGCTCCAATTCCTCCTCGAATGTCGAAGGAGGAGGGTTCACTTGATCATCTTGAGCGTCGTCATGAGCTTGTTCTTGATCTTGAGCTTGCTCATGATCTTGAACTTGCTCGAGGGGGAGAACTTTACCTTGGGCATCATGTGGAGGTTCACCACCATCTTGAGATTGATCTTGCCCTTGGTCTTGTTCCCGAGGTTGAGGGCCTTCACTTTGTTCTTCAGAAGCGTGTGGGTCTTGAGTAGATGAAGGCTCCATAGAGGTGGAGCATTGTCCTTCTCCTTCGGCCACAAGGGGTTCCTCAATGGGTAGGATATGACCAATACCCATTCTTCTTATGGCTTGGGGAGGAATTTCATCACCTACATCACAAGTACCACTTTGCTCCACTTGGGAGCCGTTATTTTCGTCAAACTCGACGTTACACGTCTCCTCAATGAGTCCGTTGGACTTGTTGAGAACACGGTAAGCATGAGAGTTTGTAGCATAACCAACAAATATGCCCTCATGAGCTCTAGCCTCGAATTTAGACAAACAAACACCTTTCTTGAGAATGAAACACTTACACCCGAACACCCGGAAGTACTTGAGATTGGGCTTGTTCTCGGTGAGTATCTCATACAGAGTCTTGTTCAAGCCTTTGCGGAGATAGAGCCGATTGGATGCATGACATGCTGTGTTGATGGCTTAGGCCCAAAAGTTGTATGGAGACTTGAACTCCGCCATAATGGTCCTTGCCGCATCCATCAACGTCCGGTTCTTCCTCTCCGCAACACCATTTTGTTGAGGGGTATATGGTGCAGAATATTGATGCTTGATCCCTTCATCACTAAGAAACTCATCCAAGGTGTAGTTCTTGAACTCGGTGCCGTTATCACTTCTTATTGTCAGGATCTTTGCATTATGTTGACGTTGAGCTTCATTGCAAAGTCGATGACGGTTTGTTGAGTCTCACTCTTCCTCTTGAAGAAGTATACCCAAGTGTATCTTGAATAATCATCCACAATCACCAAGCAATACTTTCTACCCCCAAGACTATCAAAGGATGGAGGCCCGAAGAGGTCCATGTGCAGGAGCTCCAAGGGTCTCTTCGAGTAGATGATAGTCGTGGGAGGGTGAGCCGTCCCATGAAGCTTTCCTTCGATACAAGCACTGCAAACACGATCTTTGGCAAAACTAACATTCGTTAGTCCATGAACATGGTCCCCCTTGAGAAGACTTTGCAAAGATCTCATATTGACATGGGCTAAACGGCGATGCCAAAGCCATCCCACATCAACTTTAGCCATTAGGCATGTCGCGGTCTTAGTGGGTTGCTCCAAAAAGTTAATCACATAGAGACTGTTCTCGACATGCCCAACAAAGGCTACTTTAAGAGTCTTGCTCCACAAGAGGGCCACGGTATCAATATCAAAGAAGGTGGCAAAGCCCATGAGTGCGAGTTGACGAACGGAAAGTAAATTGAACGCAAGGGACTCAACAAGCATGACTTTCTCGATCGTTAGATCATGAGAAATGACAACCTTGCCAAGACCCAATACCTTAGAATGTGAGGCATCACCCCATTTGACATTGGTGGGCATAGATGGGATCTTGTGCACGTCCACCACCAAGTCCTTGCTCCCGGTCATATGATTTGTTGCTCCACTGTCGAGCTACCATGATCCCCCACCGGAAGCAAACACCTACAAGATGTCAATGCTTGGTTTTAGGTACCCATTGAGTGATGGGTCCTTTGATGTTAGTAACAAGGGTCTTAGGAACCCAAATAGACCATTCAATGTACTCATAAGAAGAACCAACAAATTTAGCATAAACATGCCCATCGCTAGCACGGCACAACACATAAGAGGGGTTAAAGTCGCCGGCTTTGTTGGGAGAGATGGCTTTGCACTCTTTGGCATCACCACTCCTCGCATTGTTATTCTTCTTCTTAGGAGCACCCTCTCCCTCCTTCACAAATGTTTGCTTGAGCGGGGGAGGTCGATTGGTCTTGTTATTCTTCTCCTTGTTCTTCTTCTTGTTCTTGGACTTGGGCGTGAACCCAACTCCCTCCTTGCCCACAACTTCCTTTTGATTGCTCAAAAGGTCATTTAGGTTCTTCTCGCCTTGTATTCATGACACAAGACCTTTCTCGAGTTGTTCCTTCAACTTGGCATTCTCCTCCACAAGATGTACATGCTCACAACATGGGTTAGTAGCATTTGCATTATCAATTAAGACCATGTGAGGAAATGTGGCCTTTTCCTTGGTAAGGTTAACTTGGAGTTGAGCATGAGACTCTTTGAGGTTTGCATGAGCACCTTTCAAGACCTTATGGGCCTTGTCAAGTACATCAAACTCCTCCTTGAGTCTAGCATGATCAAGTGTAGCCTTCTCAGAAGTTAGAACACGAGACACAACAAGAGCATGATCAAGATCTTTCTTTAATTTGGCATGGTCATCGTTGTGTGACTCCTCAAGAGCCAAACAATGCCCATGCTCTTTAGCAAGATCATTAGATAGATCCGATATCTCATCGACGTAATCACGACTATGACCTTCCATCTTAGAGATGGTTTCTTCGTGAGCCTCTATCATGTCATTGGCTTCACCAAGTTGTTCCAAGAGAGCAACAAAGTGCTTCTTGGATTTGCCCTTGAGCTTACTCATGAAGGACTCAAATTCATTAATATCCTCATTAGACCTCTTACCATTATCAAAGTCATCCGTTGAAGGAGGATTAGGAATAATGGTGGTTTTGATATTGGGGGTTACCTTGTTGGTGGCCTTAGCCATGAGGCACTTGGCGGTGATGTTCTCGTTAGGTGCATCGAAGAGAGACACCCGGGGAGTTGTGACAATGGCAACGCATGCCATGGCCATTGTTTCACCATCTTCATCATCATCGTCATCCTCACGGTATTCTTCTTGAACCACCAACCCGTGAGTAGGAGTCTTCTTGGTGAAGTTGTTCTTGTTCGGGAAGGACTTGGCTTTGTCTTTTCGGATGAACTTGCCACCATTGTCTTCCCGCTTCTCGTAAGGACAATCCGCAACGAAATGGCTAACATTGCCACAGTTGAAACAAGTTCTAACTCGTTGCTTTCCCTTGAGGCCACTTGAGTTGTTCTTGTTGAAGTTGGGTCTTGTATTCTTCTTACTCCAAAATTGTCTTGAGGCAAGAGCAATGTGCTCATGATAATCATACTTCGTGTCCTCAGGGTTGCTGTCCTCATCTTCCTCTTCTTCTTCTTCTTCCACACTAACCTTGGCCTTCAAGGCAAGATTGGGCTTCTTTGCCCTTTGAGAACGGAGCACCGCATTGTCGGCGGTCTTGTCCAAGATGCTCATTGCAACAAACTCATCCAACACTTCACCTGAGGTCATGGAGTGGAAGTCCAGTCTTTGGCGAATGACGGAGGACATGGCCTTGTTGTAGGGCATCATGGCCTTGAGGAACTTGTGCTTGATCCAGTTGTCATCCGTGTCCTTGCTCCCATGATCTCAGAGTGCGACCGCGAGTTTGGTCACTCTTCGAAAGAGCTCACGAGGTTCTTCATCCTCTTTCATTGCAAACTCATCGGCTTCATCTTGCACCACTTCATAGTTGGAGCGTTGAATGCTAGCACTTCCTCGATAGAGAGACTCAACACATTTCCATGCTTCTTTAGCCATGACATGAGGTCGAAGATGAGGGAGATCTCTGGGAAGGATTGCATCTTGGATGATGAAGAGAGCACTCTCATTGAATTGATTGTCCACTTCTTCTCGAGGGGTGAAGTTGCTTGGATCATGAGGATAGAAACCTTCTTCAATAATTCTCCAAAGGTTAGTGTTCACATGTTTTAAGTGACGCTTGAAGCGATAAACCCAAGAGTTAATATCTTCATTTTTCACATATTTAGGAGGAGGACCGGCATGATTTAAATGAGTAGAGGGGATCGGTCCTCTATACACTGGGGGTTCCACATTGGCAAAGATGCCGGTGCCATTTCTACCACTAGTAGACGGACTCTTTTCACTGTTAGCTTCCCCCTTGCCGGAGGTAGCATCCGTCACCTTGTTAGTGGGATCACCCACTTTCATCGGCGAGGTAGATAGTTTAAGTCCGTCTAGGAATTCAGAAAACATGCTTTTAACCTCGGCCGTCATGGAGGTTTTCAATGTGTCTAAAGCCACATTGAATTCCTCACGTGAGACCGAGGCTCCACCTTCGGCCGTGGACGAGATGGGATTCACACCAGAGTGCTCCTCCGCACCGTCGTGGGTGTCAACCATACTCTTTGGATGGCAAAGTCCTTAATAAAGAAACCTGGCTCTGATACCAATTAAAAGGATCGATATGGTTGACTAGAGGGGGGGTGAATAGGCAACTAACAAATTTCAGACTTTTCTTTAACAATTTAAACCTTGC
Organism: Triticum aestivum; assembly: GCF_018294505.1. Lineage (NCBI taxonomy): Eukaryota > Viridiplantae > Streptophyta > Magnoliopsida > Poales > Poaceae > Triticum > Triticum aestivum. Next base: position 577,924,044 of record NC_057795.1, read on the forward strand.
AATGAAATAGGTTGTCTATATGTGCAACTACGTGGACAACCTATATGATGCAAAGACAATAAGCACACAAGCAAGCAATAGATACAACTCAAGTAAGCTTGCAAAAGTAAAGGGACAAGATAACCAAGAGTGGAGCCGGTGGAGACGAGGATGTGTTACCGAAGTTCCTTCCTTTTAAGGGGAAGTACGTCTCCGTTAGAGCGGTGTGGAGGCACAATGCTCCCCAAGAAGCCACTAGGGCCACCGTAATCTCCTCACGCCCTCACACAATGCGAGATGCCGTGGTTCCACTATTGGAGCCCTTGAAGGCGGCAACCGGACCTTTACAAACAAGATTGGGGCTATCTCCACAACACTTGGAGGCTCCCAACAACACCACGAAGCTTCACCATAATGGAGTATGGCTTCGAGGTGACCTCAACCGTCTAGGGTGCTCAACACCCAAGAGTAACAAGATCCGCTAGGGATAAGTGGGGGGAATCAAATTTCTCTTGGTGGAAGTGAAGATCTGGGCCTTCTCAACCAATCCCGAGCAAATCAACAAGTTTGCTTGGCTAGGGAGAGAGATCGAGCGAAAGTGGAGCTTGGAGCAACAATGGAGCTTTGGGGAAAAGAGGTAGGTCAACTTTGGGGAAGAAGACCCCTTTATATATAGGGGGAATCAATCGAACCATTATTCCACTGAGCAGCCCCGCACAGAGCGGTACTACCGCTAGGGAAGGGCGGTACTACTGCTTAGGGCGGTACTACCGCACATACCCAGCGGTACTGTCGCACTGACAGGGCCCTGACCCCAGGGCGGTACTACCGCTAGGGAAGGGCGGTACTACCGCTAAGGGCAGTACTACCGCACATACCCAGCGGTACTGCCGCGCTGACAGGGCCCTGACCCCAGGGTGGTACTACCGTGGGGGTAGGTGCAGTACTACCGCTTGGAGCGGTACTACCGCCACTACTACCGCCCTTAGTACCGCAAAACCCGACACGAAAAACTACGTTCTCGAATCGAGGCGGCAGTAGCCCAGAAGCACTGCGGTACTACGGCCGAAGACCACAAGCGGTACTACCGCTCTGGGAGCGGTACTACCGCTGGGGTGCTTCGGCGGTACTACCGCTGTGGACCGCGGTACTACCGCTGGGGCAGGACAAGGCATACTCAGGGAAAGAAGGCAGCTCCAATGAAGCGGAAGGAAAGCGACGGATGTGATATGGATGTGTACGTGTTGATTCCACCCTAGCCTTACCAAAGCGGATCCCCTCTTGATAGTACGGTGACTCCTACGAAACTAGACCACCAACAACGAAACGAAGGAGCTACACCGTCTTGAATAAGAACACCGAGGGGAGATAATCGTCTCGTGCCAAAGGATGAATCTCTGAAAGAACTTAATGCACACGATTAGTCCGCACAAGCATTGTCATCAATCACCAAAACATCTTGGGGATAAATATGCTCTTACACTTAGTGATAAAGCAAACAAGCACACACGAGAATATTCACCCCACGCTATAACTCCCCGACAACGGTGCCAGAAAAAGGTGTTGATAACCCACATAGGGGATCAATTGTAGCCTCTTTCGATAATTAAGAGTGTCGAACCCAACGAGGAGCTAAAGGTAGAACAAATATTCCCTCAAGTTCTATCGACCACCGATATAACTCTACGCACGCTTAACATTCGCTTTTACCTAGAATAAGCACTACAAAAAAAGACACATCCGTGACATTTTGGGCCGAACAAATTTTTTTTCTGTCATACATATGACACTTCTATGACGATAATTGTGACAAAACCTGGTATCATCATAGATGTGGTGGGCTCCTACTTCTATGACAAAAAATCATGACAGAAAATGGGCTTTTCGTCCTCGGCGGGCCGGAGACGCAACTGCATGACATTCTTTGGGCCGTCCATGATGGAAAAAACCGTCGTAGAAGCGAGGGGGAGGAAAATTTCAGGGAGTTGCCGGTTACGGTGGGAGGTCAGGGGCCGAGCGATGTGCGTTTCTCTAGTACACGAACGCGCGTGTGTGCGAGGCGTTGGCTCTAACTGAACCCGAGCGAGGCGTTGGGCTCTAACTGAACCCGAGCGATTGCACTGCAGGCTACGCGTTACTGAACCCGAGCGATCGATCGATGGCTGTTAACTGGACCCGATGGAGCGATTCCTTCGCTACTACTGCTAACTGAAGCCGATCGATTGGAT
>NC_057795.1:577927149-577948052 GCF_018294505.1 Triticum aestivum
TTCCTTCGTTTTGCGGTACGCCACACCCCTCCCGATCAACAGGACCCCCCTTTCGACCGTAGGAGGTCCGTTTCCTCCGTTTTGCGGTACGCCACACCCCTCCCGATCAACAGGACCCCCGTTTCGACCGTAGGAGGTCTGCTTCCTCCGTTTTGCGGTACGCCACACCCCTCCCGATCAACAAGACCCCATTCCGAATGTAGGAGGTCCGTTTCCTCCGTTCTGCGGTACGCCAGGCCTCGTTTCCATCATCTGTTCCGTCCAAGCCCTCCCGATGAACACGACCACGCATTCCGTTCCGACCCAGCCGGTTGGCTCCCCATGAACACGACGACGACGTTGTTTCTCTGTTCCGACCCAGCCATGTATGTATGCGCGAGTAGGTGTTCGAGACCCTGCCCGTATGTATGTACGTGGCCATATTTTCTTTCTTGCACCCTCGCCGTTGTACGTACGTGTACATGCTACGAGCGCGCCTCTACTACGACACGTGCGCGCCTCTACTACGACACGTGCGCACCTCTACATCGACCAGTATGTACGTACACGTTCGCGACCAGAATGACAACGCTACGTACGCTTCGACCAGGTGGGTTCCGACTATCAGGCCCTTCCTTGCCTGCGAAGATGTAGCTGGTGGGTCCCAGCAGTCAGGGGGGCGAATCGTTTTTTTTTTGCCCGGACGCACTTCCTTGCGTGCGAAGATGTAGCTGGTGGGTCCCAGCAATCAGGGGGGTGAATCATTTTTTTTGCCCGGACGCACTCCCTTGCGTGCGAAGATGTAGCTGGTGGGTCCCAGCAGTCAAGGGGCGAATCGTTTTTTTTTGCCCAGACGCACTTCCTTCCGTGCGAAGGTGCAGCTGGTGGGTCCCAGCAGTCAGGGGAAACGTTTTTTTCACGAAATACGGTGGCCCGTCCAGTGGGTCCCCGCTGTCAGGTGGAGGAATAATTATTTTCCGCGTAATAAGGAGGCACTTCCTTGCTGCGACCGTGGACCCATCTGTCAGCCTCTCCACATACAGTCCACGTCCAATGGAATTCGTTCCTTGACCATGTTGACCACGCTGCGCCGAGAGCACCAGGGCGGTGGACGACGACAAGGCCTAGGAAGGGGACGACAGGGAGCCGGGGAAGACACGGCAGTGTAGGCACGCGCGGAGAGGAGTACGAGGGTTCACTAGTTCGGCTACGGTGTGAGGCTGCCGTCACCGCAGGGCCTGGACAGCGGTGGGAATAGTAGGGGCGGTGAGGCCTCCGCGGCAGCACATCCGACCACGGGAAGCAGGAGCATGCGGCACGACCGGCGCTGCTTTGGGCAGCTGGAGCAAGAAGACCAGAGGTTGTAGAAGCACTACGGCCGTTGGATGGACATCGTACGGTCACTGGAGCTAGAATCGTTTATATTGACTAAGTTGACAAAGACCTCCGTCCCCGTCAACTTAGTAGGCCCACAAGTCAGCCTCCCACAAAGGTGGGTCCCAGCTAGCAGGGGGGCTATTCATTTTTTGTGCGTAATAAGGAGGCACTTCCGGTGGGTCCGAGCTGACAGCAGGGGGAACATTTTTTTTCGCGAAATACGGTGGCCCGTCGGATGGGTCCCAGCAGTCAGGGGCAAACGGTTTTTCTCGAAATACTGGTGGCCTGTCCGGTGGGTCCCTGCTGTCAGGTGGAGGAATAATTATTTTCCGCGTAATAAGGAGGCACTTCCTTGCGGCTGCCGTGGACCAAGCTATCAGCCTCTTCACGTACACTATTCTTCCGATGGAATTCGGTCATTGACCACATTGACCATGCCGCGCCGAGAGCACCACGATGGTGGACGGCGGCGAGGCCTAGGAAGGGGACGACGCGGAGCCGGGGAAAACACGGCAGTGGATGCCCACGCGGAGAGGAGTACGAGGGTTCACTGGTTCGGCTGCGCTGCCGTCGCCGCAGAATAACAGGGGGTGTGGGTGAGTGGAGTGGAGGGATGGCCTGACCAGCGGTGGGAGTAGTATGGAGGTGGTGAGGCCTCCGCGGCAGCACAGCCGGCCATGGGAGGCAGGAGCAGGCGGCACGACCGGCGCTGCTTTGGGAGGCTGGAGCAAGAAGACCAGAGGTTGAAGAAGCACTACGGCCGTTGGATGGACATCGTACGGTTAGTCGAGCTAGAATCATGCATATATTGACTAAGTTGACAAAGCCCTTCGTCCCCGTCAACTTAGTAGGCCCCGTCAACTTAGTGGACATCGTATGGGGAGTATTCTTTTTTTTGGGCGTAATAAGGAGGCACTTCCTTGCGTGCGAAGATATAGCTGGTGGGTCCGAGCTGTCAGCGGCGGTAACGTTTTTTCCACGAAATACAGAGGCCCTTTCGGTGGGTCCGATCTGTCAGGTGGAGGAATCATTATTTTGCGTGTAATAAGGAGGCATTTCCTTGCGTGCGGCCGTGGACCCAGCTGTCAGCCTCTCCACGTACAGTCCACTTCAGATGCATGTCGGTCGTTGACCACGTTGACCACGCCACGCCAAGAGCACCAGGGCGATGGACGACGGCGAGGCCTAGGAAGGGAACGACACAGAGGCAGGGAAGACTCGGCAGTTGTTTCCCACACGGAGGGGAGTACGACTGTACGAGGGTTTACTGGTTCGTCTGCTGTCGCCGGAGAATAACAGCAAGTGTGGGACTGTGGGTGAGTAGAGGGATGGCTAGGCCCGCGATGGGAGTACGGTGGGGCGGTGAGGCCTGCGCGGTAGCACAGCCGGCTGCGTGGAGGAGGGAGCAGGCAGTCCCACTGGCGCTTGTTTGAGCGGCTGCAGCAGGAAGAGCAAAGATTGAAGAAGCACGACGGCCGTTGATTGGACATCCAACAGTATACAGGCCATCTATGGAAAGCCTCAAATCTGTGGAAAACTGCATACAACCCATCTGCCATTATTTCAAATAGTTTACAGCCCATTTGCTAATTCTTGCGGGTTTTTTGGAGCCCATATTCTTTTTGTTAGCATTACAGCCCATATTGTGGCCACGGTTAAAAAACTATACGAAATTTTTCATATGTCGGTGCGGTCTAAATTGTTTTTAATCCCGAAATTTTGAGTCACATTCAGACTGATTTTAAAAATAAATGTATATCAATATAAAATCTAATAAGTTGTCCACGCATAAAAATCAATGCAATTTAAAATCTCGAAATGAAAAAAAGATATTTGAAACTAATAGCCGGTTTGATGTGTTTTAAAAGTGTACAACCCATTTCTCATTACTGATAGGCCCTTTTCTCGACCAACCGAATGAAGCTCTCCTTGTCTTGAAAGATTTGCAGCCCATTTGACAAATCACAAAAAAACTGGGCTAGCCATTTTCAGAAAGAAAAAAAACTACTGGGTTGGTCTGTGGTAAACATAAAAGATAAGGTTGTCTAGACAGGCCAGAGTGTCCCACACAGCCCAGTTGACACCCTGCTTCTGTCTCAAAAACAAATTAGATAAATGCCACTCCAATTATGGCGATTCATAAAAATGCCACTGCAATTTCTAAACTTTGAAAAATGCCACTTCAATTTTTGCAAACTTTGAAAAACGCCACTGCAGTTTGCAAACTTTGAAAAACGCCACTCCAGACTTTGAAAAATGCCACTAGAAATGGCATGAAATGGCATTTTTCAAAGTTTGGAAATTGCAGTGACATTTCTCGGAGGCATTTATCAAATTAACCCAAAACAGAAATAAATGGGCGAGCTGCTGGGTCCCTGGTGTCAGCCGCTCGTTGTGCAATTCTCTCGTTTATTGACTACGTTGACAATGGCATGGGACCCATATGTCAGAAATCCACTAGGAGGAGCCATTTTTTTATTGGCTTGAAATAAGGAGGCACTTGCTTGCGTACTGCCATTACCTTGGCGGGTCCCTGCTGTCATCCTCTCCATGTACAATCATCTCCTGATTGTGTACACGTCAACTTGCTAGGCCCACAAGTCAGCCTCTAAACCCGTGGAGGACAAATACAACCCATTTAAATAAATAACAGCCCATTCCATACGTTCAAACGGAAAGTTCAACATTCAGAGCAAAGTAACAGGTCTGATCCACATATAGAGTACTGAACTTCCATGTTGACAACCATCATAGCCAAGTTAACTATCTACTCCCACTAGACAAGTACTAACTTACTCTTAGCTAACTAGACGATCCCGGCCGCCATCTGTGGTACACGCTAAACGCCGGCACCGGCGTCCTGCGCCTCGCCTCAGACTTGCCAGAGGTGCGATAGGGCGCGTTGCTCGCACGCGTTGGCCCTTTCCATGCCGGCGTGGTCCACCGAAGCTTCGGCTTCTAAGCGGGAAACCCACTTGACGAGATGGTAGTAAAAATCGGCGTCGCGAATGCGTGCGTGCCCGACAGCCTCCAGGGCTATTTGCCGGGCACCGGCCTCCACGTAGTCGGCCCAGTTGCGGGCGCTCTGCTCGCGACTCAGAGCGTCGGCGCGCTACTGCTCCATGTCCCGCTGGCGGCGCAAATCAGCGATACGCTGCTCCTCCACCAGGCGGCCGCGCTCCAACAACTCCTGCTCCTCCGCCATGCGGTCGCGCTCCAACAACTCCTTGATCTGCGCATTGCCATCTAAAGATAGATAGAATGCCTCCTCCCTCCGTCTGCCTTCTGGTGAAAAATCGAACACTAGTTCCGGCGGTGACCGCCTCCGGCGTCGCCTACCGCGGACGGGCGGGGGCATGGCGGACGTGGCGAGCGACGTCGGGCCGGTGGGGGCTTATGAGGATATGGCGAGTTGGGTCACGGTGGCACCGGAGAAGGCCGGGAAACAGTACTTATAGGGGGAAGGTAGCGCAACGGTCATCGGAATTCAATGCATAATGGCTTAGTGCGCCAGCTTGCCGTGGAAAACTAGGGAAACTGAAATTACGACTGTGCCGTCCCGTCCCGTCTGGGTCGCACGCCGGCATGGCGGTCAAACAAGTGCACTCTAATCATCTCCCTCCTTGTCAATAATGATTCCACGGATTTAAAAAGCCCGCAACAATTAAAGCGTATCTTTTTTCGTATCAGTTAGCTGCCTTAATTACGGTCGGCTGCATGCAGACACTCAGAATCGCTCGCAGGCAGTACGCGAAGCAGCATGCAACAAGTCGTAGCCGAGGGCACGCATACAGCCACTTAAATCACTGGAATTAATTAGGCTTAAACTTTTGCATGCCGTTAATTATTGCCATGCCTTGGTCTTGCTGCTTTGCTCACGGGACTAATAAACCCGGACGAAGGGAGTACTTTGGTTGGTGAGAGGTTTAAATTAAGCCCTACAAACCGGAAAGGAGGTACTAGTATGTGTGTGATCCGCTATTTATTTGTGTAGGATCGAGTAGGTCGTTTCTTGAATTGAGCCCTGCAAACCGAAAAGGAGGTAGTACGTGCGTGATCCCTATTTATCCGTGTAGGATCGATAGTGTAGCTTGTCAGTTTCTTCAGACATAGGCATTTTTATCCATGTAGGATCGATAGTGTAGCTTGTCAGTTTCTTCAGAGGTAGGCATACTTCGCATCTTGCGTCGCAAATAAAACTGCCAGGAGCGCATTTGTAGGCTAGCTAGTGATCGATCAGTAACTTGTAAACACTGAGCGAACAGAAATAAGTAACTGTTAATGCATCTCAATGATTCACAGATCATATACAAATATGTAGCTCCAAAAGCAAAGATCAGCCACTTCGGATCTTGCGTTGCAACTAAAACTAACTAGTACGATTCCCATACATAAGATCAACATGTTAATGCATCTCAATGATTCACAGGTCATATACAAATATGTAGCTCCAAAAGCAAAGATCTAGAAAAAACATCTGTTCTTCCTACTAACATGGATGCTTCTATTTGCCAACATTCAGTATAGACTGAAAGACAAATTTTTTTGTGAAGTCTACAATTCCTCTTGCAAACGTAAGTGGTTTCACCGACAGCTGGAACCATGAGAATGAATCACACATGATGGAGGAACATCCACTGCAATATGATTTGGTCTTCTCTCGATCACACCGCGAGACTATTTTAGGAATACAAACTTTAACTTAGGCAAAATGATGCCCATTGTATAATCAGACCAAAGCAATGAAGCACCAACTGTTGGCCAGTAAATAGTATAGTACTACTTTTCTGCGGTCCATGAAGTGACTATCCAATCTTTGTGTCTATTTTCAAATGGCACTGCATGCAGTGACTATACTATTCTCTTGTGCAGTTCAACCAAAATTGCGGACACTTTGTTTGTTTGCCAAATAGCAATGGGCAGACATCTCTGTCTGCACAAATATCAAGCAGCTAGTAACATATCAAGCAGCTAGCAAACCACTAGTATTACTATCTAATGATAGTACAAAAAGAGTAGCAAGATAGTAGCAAACCATGTACCTTCGTAATGAACAGCTCATAGTGCCACCAACTGGATATAAAGGTTTGGAAAAAACATGCTCCTAATGTTGAACCAGTTGGACTTTTTGTGCAGCTCCACTAAAATCGAGCATCCCTGTTTGCATAGATATTGAAAGTGTGATTACTATAAAAGTGGCACTAGTTGAAGCATAGACTCACAAATATAAGCATTCCAATTTCTTAATGGGAAAAGGTAGCAAGACTGTTTCTAACAACCTGTTTGAAGGAATAAATAAAGCAACAACGGCTGATGTCAGGAAGGCATACATAGTTTTTTCTGAAAAACTGAGCCATTCCTGACCTTTCCTCTTCTTTTAAGCAAATTTTGTGCAGTTCTACTAAAATAAAATGCCATCACCGCCTTGACAATTCAGTGACACTGTACAAAAGGAAATGACTTAACATTACATCATGATGTCAGGTATGTAGTCGACAAGCATTAGAGACAAACATACAGACCTCCTCCGATAACATAAAGAACATTAATTTTAACAAAGGTGTGACTAGCTTTACCGGGATAATTTGAGTGAACTCTACACCATTCGAATACTACAAATATACACTAATCCAGTGGCTAGTGCAACAGTAGAGTAGTTAGTTTATCACAAGGTACAGTACAATGGTTTTACTGAACAAATTTCAATAAACTCTAGCACTGGAAGGTTTCTATAAGAATTAACAATACAAAATGTAAAGGTAACAAGTTTCTGCATTGGTATACTAGTGGCATTAGACAAAATATAAAGGTAACAATACATCCACAATCAACAGCTAACCCTGAAATAATCCAGTGACATTAAATGACATTGCTTAAATTTATCAGTGGCATTAGACTGAGAGCGGCATTAGTTATTAAATGTGGCTTCACTTTAGCAGTAGCATTGCTTGACTTGACTGCTGGCGTTATACTAACAGCAAAAAAAGTGGCAATAAGAGCATGGGAGGCCCATTCGGATAGTGGGCGCACCAGTACGATGTACCTCCACGGACGCAGAGTGGTGAGGGAGGTATGGTTGCCCAGAGCAACAAATATCCAGGCGGCATATGTGGATTACGTCCCATTTTTGTTCTCGTTAGCCACCTTTTTCCTATGTGAGGACAACAAACCGATCGACCTGGTCATTCTCTATTGCGTTGTCATGCCTTTCTACCCTTCTTCAACTAAGAGACATGAGACTCGTTCCTTAGCTACTGATTTCCCCTTTTCAACGTAGATGCGCATTCGATGCCTACTCTCTTGGACAGTACAGTCTCCCTTCCTTTCCTTATTCAACCCAGACATGGATTAGTCTGCATGAAGTAGGGTTTCCTTTAATAGTGCAAATTATGGTTTTTGTCTGCGTGGCGAGCAGAGCAGAGGATAGCAAATTGGGGAGATGGTGGAGTGGAAAAAGATCCACATGCAACGACGTGTCGGATGGGGCAATAGAACAAGGGTATGGTTCAAAAAGAGGTAGCATACCTGAGGGTCAGCGGGAAGTGGCTTCGCTCGTGGTCGTCGTCCTCCGCACACACTACGACAACGAGCTTGGGGACGGAGGCCATCCAGCGCGGGCGCTAGGTCTGAGAGGACGGCCTTGTCGTCAGTGCGTGACCTCGCTCGCCGACGACGAGTGCGTCAACGCTACACGTCCTTTTCTTCCCCGGCGGATCTGTGACCACCAGTGAGGAGGGAGAGAGGTGCCGTCTTTTTTAGATCTGGAGAGAGGGTGGCAGTGTGAGAAGCAAGTGGGTAGCCCTTGGCAAGAAAGCGCTAAAGCTCCAGCCTATATATCTTTGTTATACTACTAGTACTGGTCATTCCAACATATCAGTGAGACGACGGCGAGTAGTAGGAGTATTTCCGAACCGACGTGTAGGCCGGGGCGCCCCTTCGTGAACCGTGGCAAACTGGCAACCGCCCACCGACTCTTTGCCTTTCCCTCTCGATTTGGAGCTGCAGACGCACGCTCTTCCTCTCCCTCCTCCATTTTCCTTCAACCCTTCACCCTTTCTTCTGCCAATGTTCGATCATCTTCTCCATGGAGGGAACAGGACAGAAACGACCCCGTTATTCTTGCCCCGATATGAAAGATGACATGGTGGAGGAACTCATTGATCGGTGCGACGTCATCACCTCGGCTAGCATGGCAGGTTCGTTCAAGCCCATTCTTGACTCAACTAATAACATCATTACAAGGAACCCAAGAGTCAAGGAGCGGTTTGATCTCCCCTATCTTCTTCGCCATGACCCTGATGACTGGCACCGTCACAATGGAGGCCTCGCCCTGTGCAAGTTGATGCCGCTTGATAATGATACATATGATGTTAAGATGCCATCGCTTGAGGGCAAGGCTTGGGCAGGCGCAAATGGAGATTGGGTTGTTTACATTAGGTCCAATTGCGAGTGGGAACTTGTGAATGTGTACACTCGTGACCGGGTTCCACTTCCAAAAATCTCAGCAGACTACCCAGAGGTTGAGCACACCGGTATTGTACGCACGTTCAAATACAATCATGGTGACTGTCTTCTACGAAAGATAGAAATTTCTTGAGTTCCCAACCGCTCTTGGAATTACAACAACTATGAAGTTGTTGCTATCTTCGACAAGCTTGTTATCGTCCTTGCTGGTTTGAATCGATGGATATTGCTCAAAAATCAGTTTCTGTACACAGATGAGTATTGTGATGCAATTGAATACGAGGGCCTTGTGTTTTCTACCACCACTCATGGCACTGTTTTTGCACGGAGTCCTTGTTTCGGTACGTTTGTCTTCCACCGTAATTATAATTGTTTCATCCACATGCATGCGGGTTAGCAAGTTTCCCTTTACTAATTAACCTTCTTCTTGTGTTTCCAAGGTCCTGCGAACATTCCACCACCTATACTTGAAGATTTTTATAACCAAGGGGGAGATGACAATGGTGATGATCACGAGCATGAGGACGAGCAGCGCCCATATACTATTTGGCGCCTGGCAACTAATTCTGATGGATCACATCTTCTCGTGTGTATACAGCCCACTGATGATGTTACTGCTAAGGAAGCAGGTGTAGTCTCCCATGGTCGCACTCTCCGGACCTATTCCAACACCCGTTGCATGGTATTCGGGATTGATACTAGTGTGGTAGCGCCAACTCCTTCTCCCTGGTACAGAATTGATAGTCTTGGAGAAAACTCGCTCTTCCTTGGACAAAACTATCCAATGATGGTGAAAGGCGATCCAACTGTTGTTGACACAACGTTACTACCATTTATGAGAAGCAAGTGTGTCTATACCTCCTACATTTGGGTGGTTCCCTACCCTGGTACTAATATAGTAGGCCGCTTCAGCCTGGATGATCAGTCCTGCATTGGTCTCCATATCGACAATGGATGGCCCGTCCCAGAGAATCACTTGTGGTTCAAAGCAAGCGTTTCCAACGCCGAGGAATTGTTGAGTTGAAGTTCATTTCATTGTTTGTTATTTGTTGTGTGGTGAAAACTTTAGTATTTATAATGTATCCTCGTTGTCGATGTGGGTTGATGACCTGTTGTATGTAATAAAATGATATGCCTGTGATAAACTTACTAAATTTATGAATGGCTTTCGAGTCGCTTCTATGAGTGAGTGGTGCGACGAGGCAAAAAAATATTTTCCGAATACATAATTGTACGTGCATTGCAACAGGTTATCGGATGAGGCCAATCAACAATAATAGTACACTATTTGTACTAGCTTCACATGCTTCGTGCGTTGTGCGGGTGTTTTTACTGTAGCCATATTGTACTACGTAACCAGCACCTCGAATCCTCGATACTGGTAGTACTATATAGTAAGTAGTAGGAGTAGTAGGGTGGCATGGGCCAGAACAAGCATTCACGTCCAGGAGTATGGCACACGCCACCAGCACGACCTTCCATCCGACACCATATTTCTTGGAGTCCGTGCTAGAGCAATCTCTTCAACCTCATCGTTTCTCTAACTCAGCCATCGCACGGCGGGTGAGGTGGGGGTTTGCTGATAGTCGGTTTCCTTAACTGCAGTCCCACTTGTAAGGCCAACTGCAACGCACGACCCCAAACGGACCTCCGTTTTGCACGAACTCCAATGATAATTTTGACTAGAAAAGCAAGACCAAAGAAAACAAGAACCACAAGAATACATTTTACTACTCCAGTAAGTTGGATTAGTGCCTTCTCGATGCATTCATTGTTGATTTGCGGAGGCTCGATCTTGCGTGCTTCTTTCTTCTTCGAGTGTAAAGAAGTAGAAGTTGCTTCCTCGCATCTAGTCTCATGTCTAGCCTCTATTCTAGTACTCCCTCCGGCCCATTTTTCTCTGCGTCTAAGCAGCAACACGCATACCAAGTAAGAGTATCAACAAGTGCACTAATCTCATCTATAGCCTCTGTGCTAGCTAAAAGTGATAGAACATCTACTAAATTGCGCTCTATCAATATATGGATGTACTCTTCTTCCCAATACAAAAACTTGCATCCATTCTACTCCCTCTGTTGCACAATACATGCCTTCTATTTGTCAAAATATATATGTATCTAGACATGTTTTAGTATATAGGTACATCCATTTTTGGACAAATGGAAGTCAAGTATTTTGGAATGGAGGGAGTACACAATAATTTTTTTTAAGTTAGCACAACTAGTCTAATCCGAGAGCACAACCGAAGATTTGGTCGGGTTCTTCCTCCTTTTGCCGACACGTGGGACATCCAGCATCCAGGTCGTGTCATGAAAGAAAATAGAGTGGTAGTTGAAGCCACGAGATGTGCATCTTGGGTTAAATTGTAAATAGAATCTTACTACTCTTGAGTAACTCCAAAAGCGGCCGCGAAGATCTTTCTTAGATTTGTTTTTCATCACCAGCACGTCGAGGTGAAAGATGTGCAGGTTCAGTGGGTCCTCTTGTGTTTTCACTAACATGTGGGGCCGCATGTGAGCAAACAGACGATGGGCTCCGCGCGTCCGCTGGCTGGCTGAGAAGAGAGACAGAGGAGGGCTGAGCACGGACTGCAGGAAATTTGTTCTACGTACCTCGATATAGTGGGCTGGCATGGGCCATAACTAGCATTCACGTCTAGCAGTACGGCACACGCCACCAACACAAGTCCCATCCGACACCAATTTTCTTGGAGTCCGTGCTATAGCCATCTCTTCTCCCTCCTATTTTCTCAGCCATCACGCGGTGGGCGGGGTGGGGGTTTGCCAATAGTAGGTTTGCTCAACTGCGGTCCCACTTGTAAGTGAAAATGCAACACCGCACGCATTCCCGCTTGAGCGGCGTGTCGGACCAACCATGTGGGGGTGTGACGCGAACACGGCAGGCTTTTCCTTTTGAACTCGTAACTTGTAAAATTTGGTTCTGCTCCATGGCGCGATCGATAGATAGAAAATAACGATTTTGCCTAGAGTAATGAGAAGTGTGGTTCTGGCGCCGTTCATGCATGGAGTACGTACGAAAATTATGAAGTTGATGCGAAAGGTAAGATAATTACTGTAGTATCATATACTACTACATGGATTTGACGCAAAGATAAAAATACATACGGATCCATCAACGACATCCTCACGCCCTAGTGCATCGGGTCACCAACCGACATGTGAGGAGCAGTGGTGTTGGCGGCGAGCTCAAGGTGCTTCTGAACAGTGCCGTCCAAGGTTGCCCTGCGGTCCAAGAAGGCCAGCATCCTATCGTCCTCCTCTTGCATGTAGTAGTCCTTGTGGACGATTTGCGCGTAGATGTGGGTGATTATGTCGATGGTGTCTTGCTGTGCCAGGCGCTACGCGGCGAGCGCGACCTCAAGGTGGACATTCTCCGGTGCGACGGCGGGCAGTCGCAGGGCCACCAGTGCATCGAAGAGGTTGTCACCATAGTGGTTGTTGAGGGTGGCGGGCATCGTAGAGCCTGGGCGCGTCGGCTGGAGCTTACGTCAAAGTCTTCCGCGAGCTTCTTGACGACGTGAACTTGTCGAGGAAACCGACGAGGACCTCGTCTAACAAGGAGACGAAGCTGTCGTCCAAGCGGCCCCTCACCCTGGCGGCCTCAAGCAATACTACCTGGAGACGTTCCTCGTTGCCGGGCCATAGGCCGGTGTCGTGGACCATCTGGCACAGCCGGCTGATGCTCGCGCTCATCGCCTCCATGGGTTAACTGATCATGCGATTCGAGTGATCACTCCTGCCCTTGGTTAGCGTGCGTAGGTGCGTAGGATTTCATACTACTCCTCGGCCCTCTACTGCACCTGCCTTTGGCTATATGATAGGTGGGCCAGCCACCCCCTGGGCCCACGTGTCATTCACCCAAAGGCAGTTGCCGTAAGTCAATGAAGTCGCGTCCCCCTCCGTGCTGATGCAGTATAGTCATCTCACCGGACCTCTAGTTGGGGCCAAACGAGAGAAGTTTGATGTTTACTGGTTTATTGGTCCCCTTTGCATTTTGTGCCAAGTTTTGACCTTTGATTTAACTAATAAAATGTTAATGCATGTAAACAAAAATGTTGTGTAAGTCAGATTACGAAAACCAAATAATCCCAAAACACTTAGGCACGGCGCATTAACTCCCTCCTTGTTTCTTATTTCGTGACATATCAACCAATGAGAGATGTGGGCCGTGCATGCTTTCAATGACTTGAGACTACCAAACATGACATGCAGTGTTTAGTTCATTGCATGTAATCCTATTAGTAGTTAGCAAAAAAACATTAAGTTCTCTCGCCGATAGGAATAAAACACCATGTATTTATTTACAGAGGGAGTAGTACATTTTTTGTGACATGCATTACTACTAGATATTGCTAGTCAAATACTAAAATCCAGATGGACGTGGTAGTACTCCTAAATCCAGACGGTGGTGCTACTAGTACTAGCACTGTACTACCCATTGGTCAAATTATTACGTGCTGCTCCTCACAGTGAAGTGACAAGACCCTGCGCCGGAGATGACACCTAAGTATAGGCGCCGTGTTCGGCATACCATAGTCAGCCTCACCGTCTGCAGTCACTATCATCATGGCTGTAGAGCTAGCCTGCTTACAACTAGCCCTGTTCGACATAATTTCCCGTGCGTAGATGCCCGTGCATTGCACGGAACACCAAGACTGGGGGTGGACGGCTCCGGCAGCGGCCATCGCGCCAGATTTTTCCACCGCCTTCTAGATGTGGTGGGGAGGAGATAAGGCTGATTGTGAGAGACAAGGAGTTGTTTGTAAATAGGGAACAAGTACGGGCATCTTTTTGCAAAAATGGAGAAGCTTGGTTTGTATGCGTCAGATCTAGATCCGACGGCTACTGGTGAAAGATGGGAGGCACAACATCATCGCCAATTCATGACCTGTTTGATTCGCAGGATTTTGAAAACGCAGGAATAGGACACGTCAATATTACAAGTTTCAAACTGATATTACAAATGTTAGGAGTAATGCTGCACCTAGGAAGAGGGAATTACTAGGAAGTTCACGTAAGAACTTTCGTTACTTTAGGTGGATGCAGCGTTATCATACAAACTAAAATCCACCGCCCTGACAAGTCACTAATGGGAAAATAAGTTTTTGAGTCTCTGGCCACTTGATGTTTCAGAAACAAATTCAGCTTCTGCGGAGACTTTGTCATTTAGGCTTAGACGCTTGCGGTGATCAGCACGCCATTCATTGTTGCGCCAGAGAACGCCAAACCTCATTACCTTGAGCACACTTGCCTCCAGAACAAAGAACCTGGCCAATTTAATCTCAGATGTGCTGCCTCGGTAGTAAATCAAATCAATTTCTGTAAGATGGAGATCAAGGCATTCGATGAGATTGTTATAGTGCAGCACATTTTTCACTTTCGGGTCTTTTTTTATCTACAAAAGAAGAGAACATATTAGAGCAGTTGGTTGCATAAGATTGCCGTGTCATCAAGAGGTGCCAATATCATTCGCTCATACGATAGGGTTGGCTGGCTAGTGATATTTTTTGACTCTCTCTCTCTCTCTGTCTCCCTCTCTCTCTCTATTTCTATTTCCTCTCATTTAACTACGAGCACGTGAAGAGCTTGGGCATTTGTTGCCTTCCACTATGTGGCCGATGCCATATTTCGCAAAAGTATGCCACATAATACGCATCGATGTAAAATAAAAAGATTTTGGCACCGCTCTCACGATGTGAGAGAGTTGGCACCGCTGTGCACACAGACCCACATGTATAAACAAATCAATCAAACCAACTAGACCAGCCTCTCACTCTCCCAAACAAGTGTTTTTTATTGCCTCGGTCCTCTCTCTCTCCCACGTAGTGTTTTTTCATTGCGTGAGTTAATTTGGCACCGGAGCAAAGTAGGTGATCTAGATTGGGGCACCAGGTGAGCAATGGAGGGGCATCGATGCCAAATGCATCACAAGTGAATTTGGCACATTTTTGGCCTACATATCCCACTTTTGTACTCCCTTCGTCCCAAAATTATTGTCTTAAATTTGTCTAAATATGGATGTATCTAGTTACATTTTAGTGTTAGATACATCCGTATCTAAACAAATGTAAGACAAGAATTTTGGGACGGAGGGAATACTACCTCGTATTTAGTATAAAATTTTGACCATAGATTTACCTAAGAAAATGCCAATGCATGTCACTAAAAATTACACCATTTGAAATTATGTTCAAATACGAATCCAACGATGTAGTTCTTAGTGACATGCATTAACATTTTGTCAGTTAAATCTATGGTCAAATTTTGATACTACAAAATTGGAAGAGTAAACCAGGACGGAGGTAGTACTTGCTCTTAGGGTAACCATAGAGTTACTGGAGTAGTCTAAGTTACTTTCCACTATGACTAGCCTAGGCTACTATAGTAGTAGTGCAACATAAAAACGATGCAGGTGATCACATGAGGAAAAATACTAAAAACATTTCTTTCGGTGCAGTGCGTAGATGCAGTTTTGAATACTACACTTGTCATCGTAATTTGGGAAAATTACGAAAAAATTGAGCTATGTTATGATTACTGTTTACTTATAGGAAAGAAGTTTCACCTCGATGAGTAGCTTCTCCGTGCACGGAAAGCATGTAAGGAATCCAACAACTTGATCCAGATTGGGGCCGATAGATTTTAGTGCTAAGATCTTCACTGTGCACATGGACTGGGTCAAGCTTATGGGAATCGTTTTTTGGAAGACGGTCATAAATACATCAAGAAGAAATTAAAAAATGTGAATTTCAAGAAGATGGAGAAGAAGATGAGTGATGTACCTAAACGATTACGGATCCAATAAAGAGTTCGGAGAATTTGGCAGACGAGTACACCAACACTGTCAATTTCGGCGCGTCAATGACCCTGATTTTTGTTGGACCTTCTAGATCCGATACAAGCAATCTCTCAAGGAAAGGCGCATTCTCAATGACCATAACGTGGAACAGCTGGAATGATCTCTTCCCAATTGATGTCTTGTTGCGGGGCCAGCAAGACACATAAATCCATCGGAGATTCATCGAGGCGATGTGGAGGCTAATGAACCCGTGGATCTGCTCAAGACGAAGGTACTCGAGTGCAGTACAGCTACGGAGCAGGTGCTCCATAGCCTTCTTCGAGATGACAACATCGAAGAGGTCGAGCTGCTTGAGTTGAGGGAGAAGAAGGGTGGGCGCGGCATTAATCTGGGGAAGATAGCAGGAGCTGAAGCCGGTGCGGTGCAGTGTTGGTGTGAGGTGGAGCGCGGACGGCGGCAGGGAGCGACATCGTCCAACTTCAAAGCTGAGCTCCTCGAGCTGATCTAGGGCGGGGTATAAGAACCACTCGTCGAACTTGGATTGGACCTTGTAGTTGGTACTGAACATGCGGATGTCAAGGCGTCTGGCTAGCCCAGGGTGCGATGAAAGGATCTTGGAGACTGCGGCCATGCATTTGCAATCCCCGTAGCAGAGGCAGCTGTCGACGGTGAGGTTGAGGGGGACGCAGCGCCAGAGGGGGCGCCACCGCCGGGAGAGCAGGGCGGTCCGCATGGCAGATTTGGTGGGGAGGAGGCCGATGATGACGAGCAGCATGTCGTCGGGGAGGCTGCTGATGAAGTCCAGGCTCGCCGGATGCGGTTTTGGCTTGAGCCACCTCCGCTTGTTGGCTGCCTCGCCGTCCATCTCAACCAGCGGCGACGCCGGTGTACACGTGTGCTGGTGTGTGTTTTGTGCTGGGTGTGCGCGAGTGCGTCCTTCTGTGCATGCCGTCGCGCAGTGGTGAATTGTGCGCGAGTGCGTCCTTCGCGCGCAAGAAGTTTGTCCTCAATGCGCCCTTAATTTACTAGCGTGCGGGGTTCTACCCCGAGTGGTTTCAACTTTGTTTACTTCACCGCGTGTCAGATGGGCCTCTAGTTTACTTATTTTCACCCACTGCCACATGGGCCAGCACACCAAGATACAGAACACGAGCTGACAACGCATCATGTGGATTGGTTGACCGGTCAACTAAACAATATATGGAGCTATACGCTGACACAGTGAGCATATAATCCGTCGGTATAGAGAGTTCGAGTGAGAGGGGAGGCCCGTGAGAGATAGCAGAGGGAGAGAGAAAGAGCTACTCCCTCCGTTCGATAATGTAGTTACAACATTTTTTTAAGTCAAACTTTTGAAACTTTGACCAAGTTTATAAAGAAATTACTTATATCTACAATATCAAAGATAAATGATAGTATGAAGTAAGTACATGTTGTGATGAATCTAATGATTGTTCCAGATGTAAATGTTTTTCTCCACATATACCTGGTCAAACTTTTCTGAGGTTTGACTTTTCAAAACATCCATATGCTTATGGACGTGACAAAGTCCCGAGAGAGAGAGAGAGAGAGTGAAAAAAGTGTGTGTGTGTGTGTGAAAGAGACATGGACAACACACGATAAAAGTAGAGAAAAAGCATGCGTGTCTTATGCAAACATATCACACATGCATCTTCGACAACGGAGGCAAGGTGAGGAGATAGTGTGTGGTTTTTTGGAACCGAGAGAGGAAGACCCCTAGCACGTGACCAAGAGGGGTCTGACAAACAAGGGAGAGAGGTCGAGAGAGACGTACGGAGAAATGCAGACATGGGGAGGAGAGAGTGTATGTTTGTCATAGAGAGATCCCCTGGAGATTGTGATGGGACTACATGGGTGGGAGATCGAGTGACAAGGTGTGTGCGCGATAGAAGATGCCCCGAGAGATATCGAGATAGACGTATGGATGGAAGGAGACAATACGTGTGTTCCTGATGGCTAGTAAGAGATAATCATACTTAGGAGGGGGGGAGTGCTTGCGCCTATGGCCCTGTTTGGATACTCTAACTCAGTTAGAGGTTAGAGTTAGATTCATACCCTGAACTAACCCTGAACTAACTCTAAGTAAAGAGGTGTTTCGATGGCAGGGTTAGATGGAGCGCGGATACAGCGAGGCACCTTAACAGGCGGTGTGAGAGGGAGGGAGGGAGAGGACGAGAAGCTTTGAGGAAGTGGGAAGAGATCTGCTGTGGGGAGAGCGAGAGAAAAAAGTGTTTATTAGTGGTCCCGAGAAGAACTAACCCAAATAAGCACCTCTTGGATGGGTTAGTTTTTTTGGATGGGTTAGATGCATCTAACCTAAACTAACCCTCCTATTTGGATCTTTTTGGGTTAGTTGACTCCAAACTAACCCAAACTAACTCTAACCCATGGATCCAAATAGAGCCTATGATGGAGTGAGGGATTATGGTACTTAGGGGGGTGCGTGTCACATGGAGAGAGAACAAGGGCGGAGAGTGTTGGATGGGTCTATATGTATAGCGCGAGCGAGACATGTGTATGTGTGAACCAGGGAGATATAAGGCCAGTTTGGCTTGCATCGTGAGCATCTTTTGCGTGGCCTGGGGTTGTGGCTGGATTTCATGCACACTTGTTTGGTTGCTACCCTGTGAAAAAGAAAGCCCGCCTGGGCTGGGTTCCCCTGCACTTTAATTAGCCTGGCTGAACTCCAGACACTGCAAGTAGCCTGGCCCAAGCCACCGATTTCGAACACCTGGCCGTGCCTGGTCATGCGGCCATGAGGCTAACAACAACTTGGATGGATATTAGCATTAAATAATTGATGCATGGATTGATTGATGGGACATTGATGCTTTGCCTGGCCCAGGCATGAACCAAACGCTTCAGCACCACACAAGCCTGGCCAGGCAAAAATATTTTACATCTCACATCCACACCAGGCAGTACCGGCCATCAAGGCATGAGGGTCAGGTCACGAACCAAACTGACCAATAAAGTTTGAGAGAGATTGAGGAGCCCCGATAAGGCTGAGTGGTGCGTCAGATAGCTGAGAGGGCGAAAGAGATATTCCATCCGCTCGATAATGCAGTGCATGTAAATTTTTTAGAAGTCAAACTTTGGAAACTTTTATTAGGTTTACGCAAATGTTATTTATATCTATGATACCAAAGATACATCATACAAAACTACATCTCATGGTGAATCTAATGGTATATGTTTGCCGTACTAGATGTAATTGTTTTTCTCCACGTACATGGTCAAACTTTGTGATGTTTGACTTTTCAATAAATATATATGCTATGGACGGAGGAGAGTGCCTCGGTCGAGACAGATCAAGTGCGTGTGAAGGAGAATGAGTAAGTGTGCAAAAATAGTATGTGTGTGAAAGAGAAAGTGACAACAAACGATAAATTAGAGAGAGTGTGTGTGTTTTTTTGTTTCTTATGCGAACATATCACGCATGCATCTCCGAGATGGAAAAGCGAGGTGAGGACATACACGAAGATAGCTAGTGTGTGATTGCTTGCAACGGAGAGAGACACCCCTGTAGCACATGTCCAATAGAGGTCTAGCCAACAAGGAAAAAAGGTCGAGAGGGACACATGGATGGCATGGACGCACGGGGAGGGAGAGAGGGTGTGCTTGTGATAGAGAGATCCCCTCGAGATCGTGAGGGGACTATATGGGTGGGAGATCGAGGGAGTGCGTGCGCGACAGAAAGATGCCCCGAGAGAAATCGAGATAGACCATGCACATGTTTGTGATGGAGACTAAGATTAGCTAGTCATATACATATAGGGGGGACTGCGTGTGCCTACAATTGAGTGAGAGACCATCATACTTGGCTAGCTGGGCATGAGATTGTGTGTGTGTGTGCGTGTGAGATGGAGAGAGAATGAGGGAGAGAGATAGAGTTTTAGATGGGCCTATCGAGTGCGAGTGAGATATGCATGTGTATGTGTGACCCAGGTGGATGGAGAGTTTGAGAGAGGGGGGAAGAGCTCCGAGACGACATAGTGGTGCGTGAGAGAGTTACGGGCAAAGAGCCAAGGAATTTGTGTGTGTACAATGAGTGCACCCAAGATATCTAGCTTGGACTAGCTAGAGTACCATACATAGTGTGCGAGAGAGACCAATAGATGGTGTATATATGAATGCAAACTAGAAAGACCCCCCCACACACACACACAAAGAGAGAGAGAGAGAGAGAGAGAGAGAGAGAGATGGAGAGAAAGGGAGAGGGACCAACAAGATTTTTGTGTCGGATGCGTGCGACAGAATTGAAGATTGTCGGTGAGAGAGTGAGAGAGAGAGAGAGAGAACAGGAGTCCGGGAGAGGGGGAGGTCGCGTTTTATGCATCAAAGACTGATATAAACCATGTTTCGATATAAACCTGCATTCAAATATTTAAATTGGAGAACATGTCTGCAATCCACACATGAACGGATATATGCGTATATCAAACAAGTTCATTAATTTGACTTTCAACATGTTCATGGAATACTATAATACTGTACAACATGCTACTCGATTGAGGTGTTCAATTTTGGATTTAGTTCACTATTTTGATCTACTGAACGAGCTAGTTCATTGAATCGAGATATTTCATTCTGGGTTTGATTCGCGTTTTTGAATGGGTCAACTATTTGTCATATAGTAAATCGCTAGCAACGAGCATGTAAAAACACATTACTCCCGAGCATCATCTCTCCATCTAAAAAAGAAGTGGCAAGCTAATATTTCAAAATTTGATTCGAATCGACTTGGTAAGGTAGACGTGGATGCTCGTTCTCCCAAAATTTGAACGAACCGTTAAACATCCTCTCTGCTCGGTGGAATTCACCCGAGCAAATAAATGGGAGACGTGAAATTACCGTCCTATGTGGGACACACATCAATTGGCCCGTTGTACATTGAGGGTAGGTTCGTAACTTCATCCAAGTGCGCCTTCTCCTCGGACGAAATGACATGTGCCGAATAATTCATAAACCATGGTCGGCAAAACACGCTCTCCTCGCCCGAAATAGCTCGCGCCCACTATTTCAAAAACGCTCTCCTCGCCCGAAATCGTTCGCGCCCACTATAGTTCAAAACACGCCCTCCTCGCCCGAAATCGCTCCCGCCCACTATTTGGGGAGAAGCAAAGTTACTCTACTATCCTCGACCCTCAGTACACAGACCAAAGCCGAGAAGCCTATAGGCAAGGGTAGAACTGTAACTCCCCCTCACATTTCAGACAAATGCGTCCGTAAGACATGGTTCC